>NW_010559978.1:1908-5332 GCF_000687285.1 Phaethon lepturus | reverse complement strand
CCGCTCTTTTTCTTCATCCCTTCGCACATGCTTTGAATCTCTTTCTGCTGAGAAAAATCCAGAGGAATATTTGACTCATTTGACCCACCTCTGCAAGACCCGATTGCAGGGCAAGAGCAGAAGTGGAAGGAACATGGGAGCCATTTCGCACATTTCTGCTACCCCAGATCTTGGGAAATAAAACAAACCCGCTTTTTTAAAAATTCATTACTTAATTCTGTTTATAATTCAGGTAAGTAGCCAAATTTTGGATGCGGTTAAACTGAAATAAAAGCAGAACTCCTATGTTTTTCCTCAATCTTATACCTCAGTTCTCTTATACATTTATTCCTCCCAGCTCCAAATTTTTGGACTGTGTCAGTATCACATTGTGGTGACAAGACCCGTTACGCTCACTCTGTGCATGCCAAGTTCTGAGTTGGATTTTTTTTTTTTTTTTACATAACACATCCAAAATTCAATTCTCAGACACAAGCATTAGAGTACAAACCACCAGACCTCTCCCTCCTTTGTCATGCTGCACTGCTTGCTTACTTTAAGAGAAAGATGGATTTCCCTTTAGCTGGCTTAACTCCAGAACTAATTATTTGAGATTAGTGACCTGCACAAACCTTGCTGATTTCAAAGAAATTCACCAAGCAAGCTCCAAAATAAATGCAAAAATAGGAGTTGGGGTTTTTTTGCTGCCCCTTTTTTTTTTTTCCTCCACATCACACCACCAGTAAGCGTAAAGTATTCTTCCTTCCTCTAAAATCACAAAAGAAAAGAGGGACCAAAGCAGAAACTAGGAAGGTGCCACTCTATGGTTTAGGATATTCTATTAACAAATCTTCCCGTTTTTAACCCTTTAGTTACATTTTATTTTTCCTCATCGATTCATTTCCTTGTTTTTCCTCCATAGGGTAAATCGTCATTAAAGACTATATCTCATCATTAACCTATATCAGGACACAGTTTTGAGTATTTTCATTAACTGGTTGTGTCATGCTTTGTCCAGCCAGCAAGGCATGGCCATCAACCCTAACAAGTTTCTAACGTAAGCAGAAAAAGGAAAAAATAAGAGAACAAAGGGCATAAGGATAGGTCTTTCCTTTATCAACCCTTGTTGGTTTGGACCGTAAACTGTCCTAAAGACTACCTTCTCTTGCTGGTATGGACATCAGAGGGTAAAATGGGAGCTTAACCGTGGGGATAAATACCACAACAAAGGAATAACAGTGATACTAATATTGCTTCTGCTTTAATTTTTAATTCTGCTTTAATTTTCTCATGGCGATTGTAAAAAGTGCTCCACAACCGCTGAGTTCATAGCTGCTGTACACGATGCCTGACTACAACGCGGGACAGCACCAAGGGCAACTCGCCCGCGGCAGCCCGCGTCCGCGCAGGCTGGGCTGGCCCCTGCCGTCGGGCACCGCTCGCCCGGCTTTTCTCGTTGCCCACGGTTGGCAGAAGCGTCTTCACGAAGGCCTTTGTGTGGGGACCCTTGCACAAGGGGCTGCGATTTTGAACAGCTCGCCATCATCCTTGATTTTTAACGATATTTAGGCCACAGCAGCCAAACCTATTTGCGCGCTCAGGACGTTCATTGACTTTTCACAGGGCAGCACTGGTTTCTGAAAACCGGAGCCAGGATCATTCCCAAGTGCGTGTGCTATGTAAGGAAATTCGTCATAGCCAAGCCTCCCAAATGCAGCAAAAATAGTTCCTCCTTCAAGTCAGGGTCTCATTCTATGAAATGCAAACTTTCCATAAGTTAGAGGTTTCTCGCAGTTTTTTAGTCAAATGAGAGAAAATGGTTTGTTAGTAGCTTCCAGCTTATTTTTGACAAATAAAAAAAGAGAGGCTTAGTTTAGACTACTTGGCCCAACAGGCTAAGGGTGCTAGGAATTAAAACTTTTGGTTTGGAAGGATTGTATCACTGCAAAGAGAATAATCAGTTCTGTTTCTTTTTGGCACCTTGATATTATTTCGATTTCCACCTACTGTAAGAACAAACAGTGCTGGGCTGCATTCCAGAAAATGTTGCTGAAACAAAGACAGTATTATATAGAGGGCTGTAACTCTTGATAAAAAAAGAAATCAGGATGCTGAGATAAATCACCCGTATTTATTCATATGCTTGTCTGTAGAGGGAGCATAACTTTTATATTAATTCCAAGACTCAGACTTTTGACCGAGTTTATACTGGCAATATTCTGTTCTATAGTCAAAATTGTGTCAACCTCTAAGATTGCATGTTAAAGCCAGAAGGATTATCTTCATATATTATTAAATCCAATGTATATATAAGTAGTGCTTACTGATGCAAACTGTAGTGCCTTCTTTATTGAACTATTTTTCTGAGAATAACAAAAAAATAGGCTGAATGAAGAAAAACGAATGTAGAGCATGCCCTCTTTATAAAGCAAGCGTTATAATGCAGTTGCAGAACTCCATTAATACAGCAGGACAGGGGGAGGTGGTTTTGTTTTTTTTTTTTTAAACTAAGTTTGCACCATTTTTTAATTGCTATAAGGAGTCCATAAAGGAGTGACCATACATATATACTTTCATTTCACTATACTGTGATTTAATCTCAGTGAATAATAAACTTTTGTAGCACTGTGAATGGGGACACTAAGCATTATTTGCTTTTTTTCCCCAGAACTTGTCAAACAAATAGTTGTAAAAGCATTCAAGCATTTATATCTTACGCAGACTTACTGGTTTATAATTCTGCATGATGTTGAACCGTTTTAGAACTTCAGCTCAGACGGGTAATCTCCACAGCTGCTAGGCAAGAAGCATCCCAATATCACATACTACACGTAAGAGTAAGTCACTTCGAGGTACTAAGGGCATCATCGCAATTCATAGACAGATGCCCTATTTCTCTCAAACAGGTATTCTCTCTGATATTGATCAGAGCAGAATTTTAACACACACACCCGGTTTAATAAGGATGAGTAAGATTCCTGCCAAAAACACAGCAATAATTTAATTTTACAATACAGAATGTCATAGGAAGAAAAGGCAGAGGCAATCAACTGAGTAAACGAAGACCCATCGTTCCCAGTTCCACTTCAAGTCTGAACTGGTGGGAATAATCTCAAGTCTATCATTTGTTTCTTAATGGCTTTCTTCACAAAACAGAAATACAGGTAACAGAGGCACTGAGGAAAAAAAGTTCAGATTACACCCAGATCCCAGGAAAACATTAATTTCTCTCCTCACTTTGGTAAACCAGTGAATCCATCCAGAGATTAAATGGTTGCCTAAGTAACAGCTACATATATCTATTCGTACCCCTTTCCTCAACTCCATTGAAGCTCCTGCTTGCAGACCTTTAGCAAGAGACAAGAAAATTCTTATTTATCCTCTGGGTGAAAGAAGAGCTCTCTGTGTATTTAACTTACACTTTATTTGTTTTTAAAATATATTC
>NW_010559978.1:0-1877 GCF_000687285.1 Phaethon lepturus | reverse complement strand
TTCCTGTGCAATTTGTTGCTCACGCTTAATGAGACAAATACTTTTAGATACTTGTCAACAGCTATAAAATTCTCTACTGGCCTCTTCCTCAAACTAAAGGTTCTTGACCCAACTTATTAATAGATGCCAGAGAAAAGCTCCAACTCCAGAGACCTTCCCACGGAGCCTTGTTCAGCCCACTGCCCTTTATGCTTTGCTCGTAACCGATAGCGAGTCTCAACGTGTCTGTCCACGGGTGCGTGGGGCAGCCCCGGAACCGGTGTCCATGCAGAAGGTCAGGTTAGGAGGTCTCTTGAGGTCCTCGCTGCATTTCTGCTGCCACCAGCAATGAACCCCGCTGGTGGGGGGAAGGCCGGGTCCCCTTTCCTTGCAGAGCACGTTACACAGCGTGTCTAGAGGAGACGGGCGCTCCTGGGCACTGCTGGTAACCCGCTTTCCAGAGTTACGGTAGCAGCGTTTGAGTCAACTAAACTCTAAACCTATTAAGATGGAGAAATCTTAGACAAATACAGCACTGCTGGGAAATAAAAAAAAAAATAAGAACAAATTCAACTGTAACCAATCTTGACTTCCTTTAGACGAGGCAACTAAGAAGAAAAGACCTGTAAGAGCCCTCTGCAGGCTATTCAGACACCTTATTTAAATTTTGTAAGAGGATCTGAAACCATAATGATTATCACATGTAAAAATCAAATAGCTCAGGTTATGCCAGGAACCACTTACCCACAGGAGTTTTTTTTTCTGCAAAGGATGCCAACAAACACCTATGGATTTAGAAATAAGATTCTAATACGTAACAAAAGTTATAATTCTCTTTAATAATAAAATCAGAAAGAGCCCGTGCCAAAGCTGTAGCCAGAGAGAATTCTAACATGGTCGTGAATTCACATTTTGCCAGAAGCTCTTCCACCAAATATTTAGGTGAAGCACATTTTTGGGTCCTAATTTTCCAAAACTTTGATAAAGAGCCTACCTCTAACAAATAAAATCTTCAGCGTTGAGCAGATATATGTCAGGCCCTGAAGCTCTATAATCACTGTATTTTTAAATTGTTTTTTTAAATTCCGTGCAGTTGTCAGATATGTGCTCATTTTAGTTATGCATAGGTGGGTTTGCAGTGGCATCAAGTGTGCAATTAGCCTATTCCCAGGTGGACGTTCTCTGCAGATATGTCACTGGAAAGATCCCTTTTGCATCTTTGCCTATTTGAAGGCGGCAATAAACCAGTTGTCGTAGCCTACTCATCTCGAGCTGTGTCGCAACAATACCTTCTTACACAACAGCACCAGTAATTCTGAAACACGCGCTGCAGAGAGCTACCGAGGAGGGTCCCCGCATACGGACACACTCTGCTGCCGTGCTTTTCTCGGGAGAGGGGCGTAGCAACAGTAGCACATAAGCAAAGCCGCTGAAAAACCATGGCACTTTAGAAGACTTGCCTGTAAGTCAAGCGGAGAAGTACGCGGCTGAAGCGCCATGGCCAGCGCTTGCTTGAGAAACACCTGGGTCCAACCGTCTACCAACGCAGGTCTGAACGACACCAGCTCCAGGGCAGCTTTCCGCTCAGGTTGGCGGAGCTCCAGTTGAGCACTGCCAGCCTGACCCAGCGGAGCCTCTCCCTTCACCTTAGTACGTAGAAAGTATCCCTTTTTAAGCAGAGATAAAAAAAAAAAAAATTAAAAAAAGGGGGAAGCGTTTTCTTCCCCCCCCTGCCTCGGCTATTTCTCCCCACACCATCGCGTAGGTAACCATTGCATCGCTTCTACAGGCTCCTCTAGCCACCCGCTCCCGGAGAAATACGGGAAGATGTTCAAAGCCTTTTTTGGACCTACTTCTTTTTAAATGGCTGGCGTAGAACAAACGCGCTCCGACAGAAC
>NW_010559977.1:27914-28269 GCF_000687285.1 Phaethon lepturus | reverse complement strand
CTGCTCGGGGCCATGGCTGCGCGCAGCGAGCCTCCCCATGCGTTTCCAGCGTGGGCCCGGCGAGCAAGGTCCTGCCGGCGCGTCCCTCCTGCCCGTGCTGCTGTGGGCACTGCGTCCTACCTGTAAGCACCAGGCGAGCTTCAGCAGGGACTCCCTGTTGGCGTGCCACGATGAATCACGCCTTTCCTATCGCGTGTTACTGAGCTGTTTTCTCTAACTGTACTGCAGCCCATGGGGTCCATGCCCCACCAGTCCATAAGACTTCTCTCCCCTCCAGCTGGAGGGGTAGCAGGCCGCTGATCCCCAGGCATCCCACATTTTGGGAACGCAGCACAGGGCTCAAGTGGCAACAGCC
>NW_010559977.1:26353-27718 GCF_000687285.1 Phaethon lepturus | reverse complement strand
TGGGCCACGCATCAGGCGCAGGGTGATATCGAGCTGGCTGGGGGGTCTTCAGTGGGATTTGGCAGGTTATTGCAGTTTGGTGCCAACGTGGAGATGCTTTGCAGGTTTGCAGTGAGCAGGCATACCTGAGTGCCATTTACAGCGTCTAGAGGCAAATTACAAGTTTTAAACTGTTCTTTGCAGTTTAGAAAGCCACAATTATAAAGCTCACAGGAGAGTGCCAGAAGGATAAGAAGTAACTAGAAGGAAGTGGTTATTAATCAGCATATACAGTCTCATTTGCTGCACTCACACTGCGGGGACCGTAACAGCACTTTCCCGTGAAATGTCAATAAGTGATCAACATGCCTTGAGGAGCAAAGCAGTGCCTTAACTTCCCAGCCAGTGATTGATAGATGCTTCTTTTTGATTGAGCAATCTCATTAACTAGAATCGATCTGTTGCAGAACTGAACCTAACCTGTAGGTAACCTGGTGTGTTTGCTTATTACCATTTGGTGATAGTATATAGTTCAGCAATGGATGTACAGTCAGACAGAAGAGAAACTGGGAGAGAGGAGATCCCTGAACAAAGAACCTGTGCTTGTGCCTGGGACAGAAATACGATCCTTTGCTTCGAAGGAACATGAAATAGGTCTTAAAGCTTTGCCATCTTCCTGAAGGTTGCCAGTGATGTACAGATAGGAGAAACGGCAAGTAAGACACAGGTAGGGCAGTGGCACACAGCAGTCTGCATCGCCTGATAGTCTGGTTGCCGTTAAAAAACATGCATTTAACGCAGCCAAGCTCGAACGCAGACACCCGAGGAGATGGGGCGCAGAGCATCCTTCCGGGGGAAGGGCAGTGCTTCCTCCCAGGAAACTGCGGCAGACTGGAAAAGAGCTGGAGGCCACGCTGAACACGAGCTGCTAACCCAGTCCTTCTGCCAAGTGATTAAAGGCAGGGGAATATTGAGTGGGAGTAAGTAGGATATATTACCTCCATGTTTGGCAACAGCATGCTGGCAAAATGAGTCCATTTCTGGTGTCAGCAATTCAAAGAGGATATTGAAAAATTGAGGGAATTCCAGTAAGAACTACCAGGATGATAAAAAAGTGGAAAACATGAGGAAGACTCACGGAGAGGAGGTCTGTTTATCTTATAAAAAACAAGGCTAATGCAGCCTGGGAATATCTACAGAGGAAACAAGAATTTATTAGCAGATAATTCTTCAGCCTCACAAACAGACAAATATGTAGCATCATCCATCAAGAAGTGCCCAAGACAGGAACACTTTAGATTAAAAATAAAGTGCAGATGTCTAAAAATAAGAGTAATTAACAATTAACTTCATTAATAACTATGGTAGGTTGCATTTTGTTCCTGC
>NW_010559977.1:20312-26342 GCF_000687285.1 Phaethon lepturus | reverse complement strand
TCAGGTGGAAGTCTGAGGTCCATGTTCTGCAAAGGTCAAACCAAATGATCTCGGTCATGTCTTCTAGCTCTGCCTTTGAGTCGTGTAACATATTCTGTTCCTAATTCAATATGGGAAAAAGGTTTTGTTTCAGTATGTTTAATTTCTACTAAATGCTTTTTGCATTCATCTTTCCATGTTTTCGATTTTCTGTAATGAAATTTTGGATGGTCTTTAGCTCTGTGTGCATAAACACTGCTGGCAGATAATGGGTAAGGACTTGTTTCACAATCAGGCTGCAATATGCAAAGCTTCATAGGAGCACTCCATAATATAGCAGGCAATTATGAAAATAAATGATTAGTTTATGAATCTGCATCAGTGTCCTGAGGAAATTTCAGCTGAAATCCCACCCTTTTTTAAAAAGAACAGTCAGGCCTTTTACCAAGGGCTTACAAAGGCATGTGTGTGAAAAATTAACCGATTGAGCCCTTTATAGCACCTATATTTTATTGCAGTTGTACATTGTAGATGTGCATTCAGGAATACATACTTTTAAAAAAAGATTCATTGCTAGTTTGTGTGAAGTTTTACTTTTTCAAAGCCTTTAACTCCTTTTCTTCCAGTAACCACATTGTTATGACGCTAGAAGTTCAACGCAGCTTTCAAAAGCTGCAGGATCCAGACAGGCAATGAGCCAAAGCATATGGCCTCAAGTTGCGCCAGGGGAGGTTTAGACTGGATATTAGGAAAAATTTTTTTATGGAGAGAGTGTTCAGGCATTGGAATAGGCTGCCCAGGGAGGTGGTAGAGTCACCATCCCTGGAGGTGTTCAAAAAACGTGTAGACGTGGTACTTTGGGACATGGTTTAGTGGGCATGGTGGCATTAGGTTGATGGTTAGACTTAATCACAGAATCATTAAGGTTGGGAAATACCTTTAAGATCATCAACCTCCAGTGGTGGTGACTCCACCACCTCCCTGGGCAGCCTGTTCCAATGTTGATGATCTTAAAGGTCTTTTCCAACATTAAAGATTCTGTCATTCTGTGAAAAGGGAGCAGGGGGGGATGGATGAGAGTAACAGTCGTGCTGGATACTGGCTTGCCCACTGGAGCACCAGTCCCGTGGGCACCGCAAGGGCTGGTGCGCTGCCAGGGTCCCCACGGCTGTGGGAGGGCCACAGGGACGCAGCAGCTCGTGGAGGCGCGCGGCAGCGGGCGGCGGAGCTACCTCGCAGCAAACCTCTGCTCGCTCACCTGGCATCAAGGCCTGGCAGTACTTTTGGGTGTGATGTGACACCTTGCTTAAACGTGGTGCTTGCTGAAATGCCTCTCTCTGCCCTGGTTTCGCCTCGCCTTGTAGGCTGTACAGTCCTCACCAGGTGGATGTTAAAAGCTACTCAGCTACAAGATGAATATTTTACATTTTCTGTGGGAGGAAGAGCAGGGCAAGTATCCGAGCTCAGTTATTCTACTTCTTGCCACAGCTTGTTTGTGCCTTGGCTTTAAGAGAACTAAAATTTCCTTTTTTGAGGGATTTCTGAGTTAGACCATTTGCTGGTTTTAGTATATCATTGTCATTACAACGATATTTTAATAATTATTATTGTTGGTATTACCCCAAGAGTTTACAAGGCCATGGCATGTGGACACGTAATACATAGCATTTATATCACCACTCATTTATGAATTGACCATATGCATGTGCTAAAGCAATAATAAAAAAGGCGCTGTGTTGAAGGAGATAATGTTGCCAAATGCTGCGTGTAAAATTTGAGGAAAGAAGATACTAGGGTTAGTTCAAGGCGTTCGGTTGGTTTAAGATGTCTGTTTGAATGACTTGTACAAATCACTTTTCTGGTCCTGATGTGGAGCACTCAGAAGCTCTTCTGATTTCCATTTTTCAATAGTCTGATATATGCAAGACATACATTGATAACCCAGATCAGGCTGATGAATTGGGGCACTGAACTCAAATGAACATATTTTCCCTGTGAATTTGGAGGGGGCAGGCACACTCGTTTGACCAGCTAACTTTGTATTTTTTTTCAGCCAAAATGGAGGAAGTAGAGGGGAAAATCCAACACAAACAGCATGGATTACCGTCTGGACTTCGAGGGCACCTACAAAAGGATTTGCTGTTTACAGGGGTTTAGATTCAGTGTTTCAGTGCTATCAACTCCATTATTACAGCCAAACTTTGTTTTCAGATTTACCATGCAGAACCATGCAATTAACACAAACCCTCTGTGTTTAAATAACAATAATTTGAGGCACCAGTAAGCACAGACAAATTCTACTGACATTCAATAGACAAATTTCTACTGAAACCTTCAGACCCTTTTTCCAGGCTTGATTTAGAAATCACCCCAAAGCCTTGGCTCAGACCTGCATTTCTGTTCCTCTGAGAAGCCCAAAACCTCACTTGTTCAAAACACGCACACCCTAAAATCAGAATTTGAGGCAAATTTGGTCTACAGACATGTGGGGGCTGAGATTGAGTCTCCTGCCAGAAAAAAGACGAATCAGTTTGGTTTTGTTAGGTCTGTAGCCAGTCCAGTCTGGGTTCCTCAGTCCTGTCATATGAAGGCAAATGTGGTTTTGGGGTTGCTTCCCTTTCCTTATTTTTGTTTCTTTTTTTTTTTCTTCCTTTTTTGTAAGAGGTGCTTCATGTCCATAGCTGTATTTCAAAGCAACACTCCCCACTACAGGTCAGCAGTGAGAAAGAGGAAGAGCCATGGCCATTCTGTGAGAAAGGCAGATAATGATTTGGAGTTTTTCATCAAATGCTTTTCTCCCCCCAGTATGACTGACCCATTGGGAACTTAAAATAAAATAAGACAAGTCTGTGCTCTTATAAATTCATAAGCAAGCCAATTTACTAGTAAAAGTTTTCTAGGTCTAACCACTTAAATGTGTTTGAATTTTTGAGACTCGGTTAATGCTAAGCTTTGGATGTGCAAGGGTACAATGCAGAATTAACAAGGATAAGGGATACAATAAATAACTGCCTGTGTTCATTCTGTAATTTATCAGCTTTTAAATTCTGAGCTCTGCATGAGAAGCTATTCGTATTTCTGAATAGGAAACTTAGGGAGGTGCAATTTGGTTCTCAGCCTGCCTTCCAGCTGGCCTCTCTGCTTCTGGTCCCGGGAAGTCAGCAGCCCTTCCAGCGTCCCTGTACCACAGGCGGCTTTATGTCGACTGCTTTTATAAGCTTCATAATGCCATGATAAGACCTGCTTTGAGGTTGAATGTGTACAAGTCATTAGTCCAAAGCAAACATGCATTTGGCCCCTTGTGTTCGGGGGAAGAAGCAAATGCTGGGACGGGCCATGCCTGTAACTGGTTTTTGCATGCTCCAGACACTGAAACGCGAAAGCAGGAAGAACAGCAGAGCAAACAAAAATGCCATCCCAAGAAAGTCTGTTTTGAGAAGCGCCTACAGAGAAAAAACAGGAGCATTAATGAACGTATCTCTGAGGTACGACGTTGCACAGGACTTTTTGTTCGGCATGCACGCAAGCCACTAAAGCTGCTCTCACCGAACTTTCCACTGGAGACGCTGTCACGTGCTGTGAGGGTACCCGCGGGACGTGAGTATTTCAGCCCCTTTTATTCAGCTGTATCGTCCTAAGACATGTTAATATTTCATTTGGAATTAGATGTATACACAATGAAGGTGGGATCATTTCCTTAGGACTACCACTCACTAAAATGCCCTCTGTGAATCATGGAAAGTACATTCAATGCTCCTTGGTGCTTCACAAATCAGTGTGGGAGCATGAGAACCAAAGTAAAGACATGTTTGAGCATCTGTGTCCGTAAAGACGTGGCTTAGCTGCTACTAAGAGGGTTATATCTGTTAAAACCATACAGAATTCAGAAACATGGCTTTGCTCTGTGTTTGCGTTTGTATTGAAGGAGGCTGAGGTAATTCACAAGGAGGCTTTATTTATCCAGTAATGACTTAAGACAAAAAAAGGATCTTTTAATTACACCCCAGTGACAGAAAAGTATGAAAGCGCTATTCATGATACCCTGGAGACTGCATGATATCTTGGTGGCAGTTGTTCTGTCCAAAAAAAATTATATAAAGGAAACGATTTACATTTTGTCTAAATACAGTCCTCCAAGGACTGATATTTACAGGACATTTGGGAAAAAATCATTTCATACCAATGCAGATTATTTAAATGAGAAAGTGGACATTACAGTAAAGGATAAAGGATCCCAGAAAAAGGTAAGACCAGTGGCCCTGTTTCCTACGACAGAGAAATGCAGGTGCTGGGACTCTTAGGGGCTGGTTTTTAGCTAATGCTGGCCCCAGTGAGGATGCAGATGTGGCATAAGTAAAGGTGGCCAGACCCCGGGGAGATGAGACACCACGGCTACCCACTTTGAAGGAGGACAGTGCTGGGTTTTTTTGCAGTTGCTAGTTCGATGGTGTTGACTCATTCTTTTGTTTGAGAGAAATGAGGACATTTTGAATGTATATGCCAGAAATCCTGCTGCTCAGAATTACTGGCCTGGCTGACAGAGAGCTGCAGCAGCCCGCAGAGGTGGGCATTTGTTTTGTCAAGGGCAGTTTTGGTCACGCACAAAGCTGATTTTCATAAGAAAGAGAGGAAAAAAATAATCAGTGTTACCTTGTGTGTTCCTTATTAGGTTTGCGTCCTGCCCTCTGGGGGTTTTGCACCTACTTTTCGGGGGGAGCTGGGACTGGTCTCTGCTGCAGCCAGGCTGCTGCTCTACAAGGAATATGGGGGTGAGCTATTCCAGTCATTTCCCATACTTAAAACTTATAGCTTTGTCGATGTGGTTTTTTTTCTAAAGCCAGGGGAAGGGGAGAGAGACAAACGCAGCCTTTCAAGGAAGGAAGGCCAATGGGAATTCTTGGTGTGCTCCCAAGCCATTAATTAATATCAGCTGATGAGTCAGAAAAATGTGGCTGTCTGCTGACTTGTAACGTGTCTTAGTAACAAAACAGGTTCCTGTAGTTCCTGTAGCAGCAGTTCACCGTTTCTAATGCACAGCCAAGCCCTCCGTCAGCCCCACATCCAAATAAAGGGCTGCCTTTTGCTTCCCGTTTGCTTCTCCGATCTCTTGGTCCCCCCTACCGACCTCTGCGGGCAGCCTGACGAAAACAGCGTTTCTCCAAATGTGCAGCATGCCGTATGTAAATATATACGCACTCAAATTGAATCAACAAGGCCACTGGATTGCACCACATTCAGTGTATTTAGTAAAACAGCATTCCCAATTTTTAAGACTGTGTGGGGACGCATCATTGAAGCGGTTTCAGGTCACGCTTGCGGCAAAGCACTCGAGGCAGGGGCCGAGGGCAGCCTTTACCCCCTGCCAGCAGCCCGGCACCGATTCCCACTGCCCGGAGGAGAAAGCAGCTGCACCGACTGGGATACGGGGCTGCAGGGACCCAGCTGCATCTGCGGCAAGATGATCTGCTCCACAGGGTCAGCCGTGAAGGAGCAGAACTAGGGAAAGGGAAAGGCTCTAACCCACACCAGGACCACTCAGCATCACAAGCCCTCGCTTGACTTGCTTGAGTCAAGTATTTGGCTCTCTGGCCAGTTTCTAGCCTTGGCCTTTGGCCACATATTTGCATCTATAACATCATTTTGTGACTTGGAAATCTGGCCCCTTCCCCTACCTCTTCCGGATGTGCACAAAGAGAAAAAGAGCATTTTAGGTGAGGGAAATTATCCAAGCCCGTGTTTTCTGGTGGATTTTTACAGCTTGACATCTAGACTTGCTATCTGCACCCAAGGCTGAGAGACAGGATTGTCCTAAGAAGCCTTAGGAACCAGGGCAAGAGGCATCCAGGGAGCCTGAGCTGGCAGCCGCTGGGGCATTTGCCCTGGATGCTGCTGCGTGGCAGACTTGGCTTCCCGAGACACAAACTGTTGTGGCTGCCCTCTCCTGACCAGGATAACGCTGTGGTAATGTCGCTGTGAGAGGTCAGGCATGTAGGTCCTTGGAATCACAGCAGAGCTCCCAGCCAGCCCGGGGTCGGGCGGCATCGCGCCCTT
>NW_010559977.1:19629-20281 GCF_000687285.1 Phaethon lepturus | reverse complement strand
GCCCCTTTCCCTCCCCAGCGGCTGGGAAGCTGCGCTGCCGGTTTTGGCAGGACCCACCGTCCGTCTGACCCAAGGTCTCACCACCTGCCCCACACGGTCGTTTCACTCGTCTCCTTTCCTCTCTACCTGATAAAAATAGCACATGAAACCAGGCAAAACCAGGAGAGGCCGCACGCACAAGGTATTCAAGGATCTCAGCACCCACAAAAAGGAAAGCAAAGGGGCGGTCGGTCCCTTCCCTCTCAGGGGCTGGGGTCAGGGGAGCACCCAGCTGGACACCCACTTCAGGTGTGACTCAAATCCATCACTTGTTCTCCCGTCTTCAAGTAAAACAATTTGGTATTGCTCCCAGTGGACACACTTCAAAAACACAACCTGTGTGGTTTTTCTAGCAAACGGGGGACTGAAAGGGGTTTGGGAAGGCGCATGCGGACACATGGTTTCCTCATTGCTGCTGGTTCACCTTCTCTGCTCCTCCCCAGAAGTACCAGGAGACACCCTGTTGTGCAGATGGGTTTGCGCGTCTTCCAGCCGTCCCAGCCGTCCCCCCAACCCCGAAGCTTGCCAGCGGCCGCGCAGCCTGGAGGCGGAGAGCTCTGACAGCCCGCCTCAGGACCGATGCAGCGGTCCCTCCTCCTGGCTGTTGCCTTGT
>NW_010559977.1:19315-19536 GCF_000687285.1 Phaethon lepturus | reverse complement strand
GCGGGACCCACAGGAGTCCTGGTGCAGGAAGAGTTGGCATCCACATCCAATGGCGGCCGTGTTGGGAGGGGGATGAAAAACCTTATTTCCCTTTGCAAGTGACTTGTAGATGTATCAGCATCAAGCAGTGACACTGACCTTTAAAGCCCCTTTCTGGGGCAGCCTCTGCAGGGCTCCCTGTGGCTCCGGGCGGCCATGGGTTGGGGGTGGGCCGCCCCCCC
>NW_010559977.1:12431-19290 GCF_000687285.1 Phaethon lepturus | reverse complement strand
TGATCGCCAGCCACTGCTGGAAGGGCGAGGGCGAGGGCAAGGGGAAGGGGAAGGGGAAGGGGAAGGGGAAGTACAATCCAACCCTCACTCGTGCCTCAATCCAGCAGCTGGCTTTGGATGTTTCCCAGGGCCTGGCTCTGCTGCATGATTTCACCTGGCCATGGTCAGCATGTTGGTCCACAGTGACGTCCCCCAGCCAGGCAAGGCCACGTTTACCCGGAACAGCCAAGGCTTTGCCATGGCCATTACAGGGGGGTGATGAACACCCCAGTGCCCAGCGGGACCCACCAGCCTGCGCCACCACCATCTGTGCCAGGAGGCATCTGAGCCGTCTTCTCCACAGCCTCCCTGGCTCAGGCACATCCCCACCAGCGACATGAGCTCACCACCCATCACCCTCCTGGTTGCCAGCCCACAGCAGCCCGGCAGGCTTGTGTTGCGTGGAGAGGGCTTCAGCCAGCGGCTCGTCTCTCTTCACACAACCCAACCAGACCCATCTCCCCATGGGACCATGTTGCAAAAGGAAACATCACCTGCATAATGCCTGGTGGGTTTCGGTTCCCTTGTGCCCATAGGTGGCATGTCCTCCTGAAGCCTGTTAGTTTTCAATATGGAAAGCTTTTCAGCTGTATTTTAATCGTATCCTTTTGGTGATCATCTCAGCCACAGCTGGAAAAAAAGGCATTTCAAAACGTTTGCCCACGTGGTATGACCAGTGGTATATGAGGTCTGTATTTCACACTGGGATTTTGAACTGCGGTGTCCCCAGTCAAACAAAGGCACTGTAAATCCGTTCACTCTTTCATATAGGGTAATGATCGCTCATGAATTATTTAAATTAATTAATAGACCTGGTCAAACATGTTTATCTGCTAATGTAGTAAAGAGTTGCTGGGCCACAGCACCATATATGTGATTGCTCAGAAAAGGCAGCTGTGTTCCAGGGACCTGCCAGTCATTGCTAATAGTGTTTTGAGACCTAATTGGCAAATGAATTTTTTATGTGAACTGTGTTTTTTTGCTTGTCTTATTAGGCTTATTTTCCTCCTGATGAATTTCTTGCTGGATAGCAATGAGTTAAGCTAAAAATCAGCTTATGAGGCTGTTCTGTTTAGCTTCACAGGTTTCTATCTTGCTTTTTTCCAGCAAGCTGCGTATTTTTAATCGGTCTTGTTTGACAAGCTCGAAGGGAAGAACCTAACTGCCTTTTATTCGCATTCAGTGGAAACTCAGGCATGTCTCAGTTTAATCATGATCACTGAACAGCATACGTACAGCATCATCATGTTTGCACTGTTTCCTGTAAACATAAAGCAAACTAGGGGAGAGGGTAGGAGGAACGCAAATGTTTTGACACAAATAGGCAGAAAAAGCATTTTTTCTAGTAGTTAATTTTCAAAATCGAAATCCTGTGGGATTTCAAAATAGAAATCACTTCTACGTAATTAAATCTTTTGAGATGTTCATCTGCATGCTTGTCCCTCCTGTGGGATTAGTGTTTTGCTGTCCGTAATTAGGCACAGTTGGTCCCTGCTGCAGCTCCCCAGTGAACTAGTGGTACGGTCAGCAGCTCCCGATCTCTTCATGGGGGACGCGGCGCAGGTCCAAGCCGCTACACACCTGGGAGAAGGGCATTCAAGAGGACCAGCTAAAATGATGACAGAAATTATCACATCCCCCAGGGGCCAGATTTTCAAAGATAAGCATACACGCCCCGTTTCCAACAGTGCCTATTGTCCATTCAGTCTTTCAACCTGGAAATACGTTATCTGAATGTAAAGAAAATGGAAATGATGAGCTATTACTGAGATTTATCCTCCTCCCTGCGTGGAATCAGGGTGGGAAAAAAAATACACCTGCAAACATGAGTAGTACTCTGCACTAAAAACAACAGGGTAGATTTTGAGCAGACTGCTTTTGTATGTGGGTGTCTCCTTTTCTGTTTCTGTCACTAGGCTCCATGGATTTCTCTGCACAGCAGAGAACAACAGCCTGTTATCTTTTGGAGTGCCTGTGTGTTTGAGACCTCAACCGCAGGTGTCTTGGGTATAAATTATCCCACACGCACCGTGCCCAAGCCTGCAGAAGCAATGCAAGTGCCCCTAAGCCGAGCAGTCAGCATCGGGGTGACGGGGGAAGCCGCTTGCTCCCATGGCCGGGGCGATTGCCGGCGGGTAGCCCTCACACCCACACAGGGAGGGGGAACGGGGGCGAGGTGCTGTCAGAGGGGTGGCAGGACCTTACACAGCCAGCTTCCCGAGTGCCCCGGGAAACGTGTCCCGTGCACCTGGAGATAGCTCAGTGCTCGCAGGGAGGCTGGGGAGAGGGGAAGCATGCCCTTGCCCAGCGCGCTCTCCCGAACAAGCCCCAGACCTGTGCTGAGCTGCTGCAGGGGAGGCGGTGGCTTTATGTGTACAAAAATACACACAGTGCTTCCTAGGCTGCTGGGCGTTGGACCTTCCCAGGCAGAGAAGGAGGGTCCAGATGCCACCAAGGCACCGATCTGTGCCGGTGCTATGGGGCGGGCGAGCATCAGACAGCCATGGTGTTGGAAAGCTCATGGAGGCTCTCCACCATGGGGATGCCCCGCAACAAGCCCCGGCCCCACTAAGGTGCCTTTCCTCGGGGTGGCTCCACCGAGGCGAAGCCTCACCCACACCACCACATGTCACCTTTGCCCGCTGCCCTCGCGGGTGGGAAGGAGCTGCCTGAGCAACTCACATCGGGCCAGCGCTGATTTTCACTGGTGCCTTTTACATGCTCCAGCAGCTCCGGAGTTTATTGCGTTGCAGTGGCTTCCCCTGCCAGCCTCGCGTCGATCCGAGCCCGGCAGCGCAGGACAGTCCCTCCCATTCATAAAACCCTGGGTTTTTTGTTGTTTCTTTCGACATTTGTTTTTTGAATGATACTGATTTATGCTCATGGACGTCTTAGTGATGTTGTGAAAAATAACATGGTGGCAGGGGGTCAGGGGCAGGGAGGCAAAACCATTTTTCTTTTTGCTCCAGTTCTCTCCCAAGCTGGGTGTGAACTATGTTCTGCAGTTAATGATGAAGTACTGAGGCTGCCGGGACATTCTGCTTACCCAACAAAAGGAACAAAGCACATCTTTTAGCAAAAAGCAATATTTTTTTGTATCTGAAAGACCAATGGTGCCCGCAAAGCACCGAGGCTTTGAAGTTGGTGTTTGGGGGCAGGTTAAGTGCATGCAGCAGTAAAGCTAACTGACAGCTTTAGAAGTAGAGACACCTAAAAAACCTTCTCAAATAGAACAGCTATAAACTGTCCTGGATGGGGCTTTCATCTCTTCATGTGCTATTATTTTACTCTTGTATTTGGATTTGAAGCTTACAAGGAAGAAAACTACTTCTGCTGCCATTGCTTTTTAAGCAGAAATTAAAGATTATATTAACAATGTGTACAAAGTGTGGAGACTCATTTCAAGTGTTTTTTTCAGAGACTGCTTGAAAGAAAAACATCCTCTTCCATAGTGTGTAGGTCTGACTCCTGCTTGTAGCTGTGGTTACAGCCCAGAGTAAATGACTGTCAGAATAACATGCGGTTATGGCACAGTGCTTACATGATGCCTTATGCAGCTACAGCACAGTTATAACCTAAAGTCTTGCTGAAAGGGATCCTGTAAATGTCAAGACCAAAAGTGTCTTGACAACGTAATATGACAATATAATATGACAATATAATACAATTTCTCAGTACTAAAGCTGCGAGTCTGCCCTGGATTTCATAAACATATGAATTGGTATTTTCTGGCATGGTAATTCAGAGAAAACCTAGGCCACGAGGCTTCTCAGTGGGTAGTAGCAGCCTCGGATGCAGCTAGCATCCCTTGAAGTACCCCAGCACCTTGGAAGGAGTTCTCGCTGCCTCGAAGTGCCTCACTCCCCCTCCAGAAGTGCCCAGCTCCAGAGGTGGGACAACTGGGAAAGCTGCTGCCCCCCACAACGTGATAAATACCCACGTGGTACTCATTCAGCATCCTGCACGTGGTCCCTGCCATTACCGTAACTGTGGATCCAACCCACTGCTAGCTAAGCCCTGTCCTCTTCCTTTCCCCAAGCACTGATGGATAATATTCAAACAATACTTGTTTGTTCTCAAAATCTTTGAGACAGTTGGAACTCTAGAAGAAGGAGAGTCACAGCTGACCACCTTGAACCAGGGCTTGATTGAGGAGACATACCAGTTTTCGGCAGCAGCAGTCTCTTCTCCAGGTACAGAAGGAATATCCGCTTTGCTTTGCTTTAGTTGTTTAAAATCTTTGACTATGGATACGGCTTTCAGTAATGAAGCTGTTCATTTCCAGTGCAAAATGTAATTTGAGAAGAGTAAATGATACACATGAAACAAATTTAACATAGTTTTAAATATCTGCACTTTTATTAAATCCCACTTTCCGTCCAGAAACAGCAGGATGCAAAAACAAGTTGGCTCTTTCAGTTTTCATTTGCTGTTCTCTGTTATACAAAATGAAGAACCTAAGCAGGGTGTGTTAAGTTGTGTAATGGCTTAAATATGTTCACCATGTGTCATCCTGGATAGCAAAAACAAATGCCAAATTCTGTTCAAAGACCATATACAACTCCAAATCAACACATCTTTGTGGCTAGTAGTCAGTGAGGTCTACCTCTCCCTTGCAAAAGAATCAAAGAAATGCAGAACAAGATTCAAATCAACTATTTAAAGGAAAGTGTCTTGCTGCTAATTTGTATTGCAATTAAAGACACTGATTATAACCACTTTGGTTGAATCATTGAATCATATAGGTTGGAAAAGACCTTTAAGTTCATCGAGTCCAGCTGTAAATGAAATGAGTCTATTCATATGCCCTGCCCTCTGAAGATGCCCTCATAAACTCCCACAGCTAGTAGTCACAGATCTTGGTGGACAGAAACTTAGAGGAAAAAACAATTGCTCTTGAGCCCTCTGATGCAAGTGAAATAAATCTGAAGATGAAATCTGAAGCAGGACCCACTGGCTAGGCAGAGCAGCCAAACTGGGCTTCCTGAGAGGAAATGTTCTTGCTGTAGGAGTGGGCAGGCATAGTCACACTCTTTTCTCCTAGCTTGAAGACCTGGTATAAAAAGTTCCTGTGCCAAAATGTTGTCCTGCTGTAATGTATGCCCTGACTTTACTTATCTGAGGCAGAGATAAGAGCTGTGGTCTCTCTGGAAGGGATGATTGAAGTGGTATGTAAAATGTCCTTGCCGCTCTTTTTTGTGTGCTACAGGAATTATTCCTGAGATTGTATCTGCTCTAAGGTTCCTCATTCTCCATAGAGATGTCACAACCTGCTTGTTACCAAACA
This sequence comes from Phaethon lepturus, assembly GCF_000687285.1. Classification (NCBI taxonomy): domain Eukaryota; kingdom Metazoa; phylum Chordata; class Aves; order Phaethontiformes; family Phaethontidae; genus Phaethon; species Phaethon lepturus. Next base: position 13,964 of record NW_010559977.1, on the reverse strand, counting down.
GAGTCTCATAAATTATAAAGAGAGAAGTTTCCTCCTGGATGAGAAGGAATAAAGGACACATTACGGTATTCAAAACATCGTAGGAGTCTTCCTAGCCATGCAGAGCTTTGTCAAATAGGCAGATGTTGCCTTGCTGAGATTTCATAATATCCCTTTAGCAGGTTGGGGTCCCTTTTCTGACTGGCATTGCTGTATGCAGAAACCAGCCCCATCCTGCTGCTTTGTTCACCAAAAGACGCTGAAGTGATCTGGAGACTTTCATGTGACTGCAGAATACTGCTGAGTCTGTGCTGCCAGTATTTCCCATGGTGTTTATTCCTCTGATTTTGCAGTTGCAATGACCCTGGGTCTCTGTGCATCACCCAGTGTCAGCCCTGAAACCTGATGTTTGCCTAGAGTTTTACCTCAGGCACAGAGAGCTTTGCAAACCTGTCCCAATTGTTGAATTGATCACATCTGAAACCAGGAGAATTTTGCCCTGGTTTGGGAAGCAGCAGGAGCCTGTGAACATTTTGGATACGGTTGTCTGTAGGAAGCCATGTTTCAGCCATGCTACTGAAGGAGAACTTTTAAAACTTAATTTTCCATTTAAAACTGATGAGCTGAAATAGCCACCACTTGCAGTTCCTGGTGAACGCTGCTTTGGATACTGAGGAAGCAGCAGGAACCCAGATACTGCTGGGTTTTGTGACTTGATGGGAAGTGTTGCTTGTTTGCTAGCAGTGAATGAGGAGATCCCTAAAATCATCAACACTAAAGCACTAAACCTTTCCCTCCATGACAATCTTTTTTTGCCCATCCTTCATTCAATTCAAAGGATTGTCTCATCTAAATTAACAGTTCAAACTCCTTCACATCTTTATCCCACTCCCATTTACTCTTTGGTATAAGACATTTTACATGTTTAAAGTATTTTTTATCAGTGATGCAGAGTTACTATTTAGCCATTCAGTTCCTATCATCTTTTGACCATCACCCAATCACAGCCTGATTATTAGATTCCTGCAGGCTAGATTTTACTATGTATGTTTGACTTTTCTAATTTGAAAAACAAACCTCTTTGCGATGTTATCTTCCTTTTTTTTCCTTTTTTTTTTTTTTGTGATGAAGCAGCCTGTGGTGTCAATATAAATGCTGTGACATTTATAGCAGTTCAGCTGGGAACATGCTGCCTGCCTGTTCCTTTTATACCTAATTTGCTGATGATTTCCAACAGTGTAAGAGCACAAGCAAGTACTCTGTTTGATAGTTGATAGCAGTGTCTGCTGGTGCCCTTTTTTTTTTTAACCCTTATCTAATTTTGGCAGGACCACAGTTCCTGCTCTTGAACCTGATAACACGGCCAGCACACAGCCCAAACCTACAGTAAAAATCTTTGAGACCACTTAGGCAGGATGTCCCAGCCCAGCACATGCTGAAATGGGGTCATCTGACCCATGAGACTGGCAGTGTCCTTCGATCCCCATAAGCATGCCGGGTGCCCACGGCCCTAATAATCCCAGTGCTTACTATTGCTATTGACATGTCTTATCT
>NW_010559977.1:3152-12400 GCF_000687285.1 Phaethon lepturus | reverse complement strand
CTGACTCCTGTTGTTTCTGCTCTCCTGATTTGAAAATGGTCTCAAGTCCTAAATACAAAATGCTGCTTAACTACTGTGATTTACATGGATATTTCCTACTCTATTTGTGGTTTCCGTGGCACAAGCCTTAATGTGCAGAGCAATGTGGGGAGAGAACTGGGAGGGTCACAGATCTGAAGGCAAGAATGGACCCTTAGATGTAGCACAGTTGCCTGCAGGGAACAGATCATTTTGTTTGAATGCCCATATGCTGAACTAAATAACTTGTGTTAGACTAAAGCATATCATCCAAAAAGGCACCAGATCTTCAGCTGGTGCCATCAAAAAGTGGAGAAACCATTTATACCTCAACCCTTTGACAGACATTCTTCTTTTTGAAAAATGTATTTGTATAAGAACTGCATTTCTTATTACTGCTACTTAAAGCTGGTAATTATTGTCTATAGATAATTTGAATATTACCACTAAAACCTTTATCTGAATTAATATCTTCTTAATGCTCGTCATTCTGAAATCCTATAAAACCTATTTTCTACAGATTTTGACAAGCAACTGACATTCTTCTTGGAGCTTTTGGCAATTTTACTGTCTTTCAATCATTTAGTGGGTCTCTTCCGCAAGTTGATTTTATTCTGTAAGAAATGTAGTCACTAACTTGACACAGGTTTCCAGGATCACCTCACCAATGTTGTATATAAGCATTTGTGTCACTTTATTGCTCACTATTTTCTTGTCTGTATACCCATATATCTTTTTTTTTGTATGTCACATACATCTTTTTTTGTCACACATTTTTTTGGTCTTTTTTTTTTTTTTTCTCCTGGGCACTTCAGTTACACTGCTTGTTCTCTTTTAATTCCCAAACACTACACAGAGTCATTTCTTTCCAAGGTCCTATTTCCCACCATGCGGGTCCAGCCAGCATTCCTCCTATCTAGGTGTGTGGTTTTGCATTGCCTTGTGTTAAAATACTTCCCGTTCGGGTGACTTGAGCTGAGCAAATGCCCCAGCTGACTCTGCATGACTGCCGTATCATAGCATATTTCCTTTGCAACCTGGGTATCTTCCATACATTGGCTTTGCAGTGTTCTTGTAATTGCTTTCAGGTGCTCAGCAAAAACACTGCCTTGGTCCTATGTTGATTGAGTCAGAAATCTGGCAGTTCATTTCACGACTGTTCCTCATTGTTAATCAGCAAGGTCTTAATCCACTGGCTGTGTCCTGTATTATGTAATGGGGATTTTTTGTTGATGTTGGTGGTTTTTTTTGAGATAACACCCAGCTAGCCTGTTACAAGTATGGGTTAGAAGTCTGTCATGTGTCCACAATTACCTTTTATCAGCCAAATTTGCAAACTGGAAAAGTGAAAAATATGTTAAATAATGCCAGTTTGTTCTTATAAAACATTGGTGTCAATGATTAGATGTACATCTTCTTGATCACTGAATTGCACATCAAGCTTCTCCATAGTTCCATCTAGGATGAAAATCAGCCAGACGGTCTATAGCTTTCAACTAGTGACCTCCTGCTTGTCCTATTCAATTAGCACGCCACCATCTTGCTTTAAATTTTCTGTAATTCCCCTGTTACTTAAGATGCTACTGAAAAATCATTCCCTTCTCAGACAGCTCTTTTGGGACACTTTGGATGCACAAGACGCACTCTGCCCCTGTTACAGGAGCCAGCATCCTGCATCTTCCAAAAGTAGTGAAAAAGCACTTTACTGAATGTTTCTTCTTTTTTTTGTCTCATTTGAAACATTCTTCTGTCTCCAGCTATTGGAGGTCCTCACTCATTTTCAGTTCTTGTTTTGAATATACCTACATTTAATAATTTTCCTTGAACAAATGGTAGATTCCCACAGTAAGAAGATGCATCATCCTGCACTGGCCATGACACGTACTAGAGCTACCAGGACAGGCTGTCCTTCTTGGAGTTTCTGGAAAATCCCAGCACATCACTCATGCAGCTATGAAGTGATGGGACTAACACCGTATTGTTTTGGGATGGGTACAGCTGTGATGCTTAGCATGGAAAGCTCTGTAAGGTCCCCCCTTTCCTATAACCTACAGGTTGGGCTAAAGGAAGGCTGGAGCCCGGCACCCACCGCCTGCCCTGCGCCTGCCCACTCACTCTACTTCTCACTTTTCTTTGGAAGCTGCAACGGCAACTTTGTGCTTTACAAATGTGAGTTCATTTGAGAGACTTCCAAAGTGCCCTGCAGCTTTTCCAACCTGCTCAGACTTGGAGTCTCCTTGTATGACAGCCTTTTGAAATGGACACAAATATATTTTTTCACTACCCATTCATGTATTAAATATTCATCTCAATGATGAAATGCTTGCCCGGGTCTCTCTTAACGAACAAGTGTCAGATGTTTAGCACCAGCAGACTTTACTGCTCAAAGGCGCAGGCTTCTTGGAGCACCTCTCAGCCACCTCCAGCTCTGTCTGACTGAAAGTAATGGGGAGGGTGGCAAGGGAAAGGAAGAGGCTGCTCCCGTCAATGGGATTCCAGCTGGTTTGTATATAAAACCTTTCCAGGACACCCAAAATGCTTCATTCACCATTTGGATGTCATATTCTAAATAAAACGAATTATTTGGTTGACATCCACAACCCTGCTGAGGTATGTGATAATGGTGCCCCTTGTCTGCTAAGACAAACACACGCATCCTCCCTGCAGCGAGCAGTCAAGCAGCCCTCGCCAGCCTCGGTGGCAGAAGAATGTACCCCTTTTCCCCACTGCTTTCTCTCTCTGCCTGCCTGTCCTGGCGAGCCAAGCCTGTGAGAATACCCTGGCATAATTTCCTGGCAAGAACCATGATTTTTATGTTGCTTTTGGGTAAATTTCAATGACTCATCTTGTATTCATGCTCATCTATGGTTGGCTTTTTTTTTTCTCCCCCCTTCTAATATTCTGATCTGCCAAGCTGCGAGCGGTTTGCTTAACAATGTGCAATGTTTGGAGAACAGATGGGCTCTTTTCTTCCTCCCGGTAGCATACAAAAATGAAATTTTATCAAGCAAACTTCAGTCTGTGACATTTTATTCAAAATGGTTGTTTTAACAGCTACTTTGCCACCCACCAGCTCCATTGTATTTCCTTCCGCATTAGATACAGCTTTACAACAAACTCAACGTTCTGCAGCCACCAGTCTGCATTGCAGCTGTACCTCACACAAGATCATCTCAAACTGCCCTCTTGTACAAACACATACTTAGAGAAAGTTCCTGCCCTTGGAAATTTAGACAAGGAAAGCAGTTGGTCAAGCTTGGTCATGGATACCCAGGTCCATGAGCTCACTGTAGAGTTGACTACGCTGTCTGACTCGCCTTTGTCAGGGCTGGTGCAAACTCACTATTATGCAACCTATGAACTCTACTTAAACCCAGACAAAACATTTGGGGGAATAACAGTTTGCTTGTCCATATGCCATTTCATGAACAGCTCACCAAAAAAATGAGTAGCAGGTAAAGAATGCTTCATGCTCTGTTGCTTCACTTGTTCAGAGACCGCCTTTTCAGAGGGTAGACTGGTCTAATTTTTTTCACTGAAATTTTGCATACTACCATTAGGAAATAAACAGAACAATGCTCAAGTGCACACTGCACATCTACACAAAATAGCAAGGGGAACAGGTAAAACCAGAGCTAGCCTAGGACATTGTGACTACTCAGAAACTTAGATCTGGGACTGCTGTGATGACTATATACCAGATGCTCAGCCCAAAGTGCTCTGGAAGCCTTTATTGCCATCTGTGCAAGAAGAAAGGATTTGCTCCTTGGTTGCCTGAAGGACCTTTTTCCCCATAGGTAAAAGAAAATGGATGCAACAGCTTGGATGTTCCTATGTGGAGCTGGTGGAGCTCAGCTTCTTGAAGCTGTTGATGACTGGCACAATGCTTGCCTTGAGCAAGATCAGCACACAGACATGCTAGGCTTTTGCAAGCTTTAAAGATGGATTAAAGCAGAATATTCACAAAGGCTAATTAAGCGACAGCAGCTGCTCTTCACAGGTCGGTCTGCAGGCAGTGGCAGGAGAGAAGCTCCCCTGGGATCCACTCAGAGCACCTCCCTACTTTAAACGCTTTTTCTGAGTCACCTTCTGGGACAGCCTCTGCTCCCCTCATGGATGCCCCTTTCCACCATTTCACATCGCTCGCCTTTCCAGCTGGGTCCCTTGGGCTCCTCTGCTGCCACTGGGGATCTGGGCCAGGGAAAATTGCTGTAAAATCTATTGCGGCTGGAAGAATAAGCATGTTGTAAATGACTTCACAGATTCAAACAGGGTTTGATCTTTCCAATTATGAAACACAGCTTGCTAAATTCAGGGTTTTGAAACTCGCTGCTAATATTTTAAAGTGAAAAACAATAACCATATGGGATTTAGCAAGTCACAAGCCAGGTTATGATGAGCCACTTGATTTGTCAGTTCCCAGCTGCTACTTTGATAAATCACCAGGGGATTTCCTCACTGGCTGGGCTTCCGGCTATTCTGGGGTGAATACAGTGAACAAGAAGTTTTGTATTAGATTTTATGGGCTGGAGTCTTCAGCATGCCAAGTCCCCTCTGAGCCGTATGAATGTGAACCAAAGACAAACTGACTCCAATGAATCCCTGCGTTTATGGGGACAGAGCTCCCCGTGGACACAAAATTGGTGTAGACACTGTTCCAGCTCCGGATTTCAGACACACGTCTTCTGGCACAGGGAGGTAGGAGGGAGATATGTGGGAATAGGGCTCCTCTGTGCCCCATCCTCTCCCTGCTGGCCTCCTCTGAGCCTGAGTTATGGCTGCAGCAGAAACTACAGGCTTATAGCTGCTCTCACTGCCCCTAGGGCCAGCTGGCCATCACCTACAGCTACACATAAACACATTTACCAGTATATACATTTAACCAGAACAAGAACTGAGGTCTTACGTGCTCTCTGGCATAGAAAGTGTGAGAGTGTTTCAGGGTGAGCCAGCTGATTGCTGGCGTGCCCTTTGCCCAGGAGAGCTGTATCAGACTTTGCCTGCAGAGCGCCATGTGCTGTCGGCGGCACCGAGCTCGCCCACACAGCCCGGCCGGACCCAGCACGAGAAGCAGCCATGCAGCCAGCTGTATGAAGCCCTGTATTTCAAAATTAATTTGTCTGTGGTTCTGCTGACACCTTCTGATTATGCTGCTATCCCGGTAAAATAAAGGGTGTGCTGACATCAATTTCCCACCCCCCACTCCACTGCAGATAGAAGACAAAAGATATATCACTAATTAAAATGTTCTTAACTGCTGGAAAGCGGTTTGTAGGATGGATTTGAATAAAACTGATGATGCAGCCTACTCAGATCACTGGGAAATGACCTCTTTATCATAAAGTCCCAGAATAACATAGCAAAGCAATCTTGATTTCCTAAAATCTATCAAAGGAAGAACTTCTCAGTTTGTCACAGCATATAATATGGATACTCCTGAAATGTCCTCTGCTTAATGAACAGCTGATATTGGCTAACCTCATGGAAATAAGAGAGAATTAGTACCAGCTGCAAAATGCATTCACTGGATAGTGAAACTGGCAGTTGGTATTATGCCTGCTATAAATATTTTTAATTAAAAATTGTTTTCTGTCTCTTCAATTGGTATAATAGCAATGATGCTTACTAAGAGTTACTGAAGATGTAATAGGATTCCCCTTCGTGTACAGCAGAGCTATTTATTCTGCTGTAATTTTGCTATAGCGGAAATTTGCATAATAATACTTGGATTCTAGTACAAGAGAAAAATAGACCGATATAGTGTTTTATCTGTGTGTTTTAGAATAATGCACCAGAGCATTGCTGCAAGTTTCTAAAGAAAAGCCGTACTCAAACTCTGGTTTCTCAGGTATGACTTTAAAATGATTTTGACAACCTTTTTATTGGAAATTCCAGCTTCAATCCACAGCCTCGTGGCACCATATGCCTTTGAGAAAGGGTCTGCGCTTTGCAGGTTTACAGCAGATCCTCTACTGCTGCAGAATCTGCCCCTTCTCCTTTCCCTGTGACTCCCCAGGCACCCAGCATAGAGGGGCCAGGAGCAGTGCCAGCAGAGGGGATGCTGGGTGCTGCTCCAGCCCCAGGGCAGAACCGTGCCTCCAGGTGACAAGGGACACCTCCTCCTTTGGGGACCCAAGAGCCGTTAGACCAGCTCTGCCCTGGCAGGTGCAGCCGGTGTCAAGCCTTACCTAAATAGAATGGATACTGAGACAGCTGGAAAAATCTGTTAGCCATCGCTGCCGGGCCTTTGGGAACGTGTGATTGCTCTCTGCACTATGTGGGAGACTTTCTGAAGCAGACGGGAGCAATTGTTTTCTAACCCCTGCTTGACTCTCTTCCCCTCTGAGGCTTTGGACCAATATTCTGATTTAGGCATTTCATCCTACTTCCTTCCTCAGCCTCCTGCCTTCCTCCTCCCTGGCTTCCAATACACCTACCCCTGACCGGCACTCACCTTTACCCTCCCATTTTTGTTCTCCTGTGTGTATCTTGGAGGTCCTGGCACAGCTTGCCATGGTGTGATGTTTGTTTTCTGACAAATTCCAGAGGCTCAAGACAAAAACCTCATTCTGTCAGTCACTGTATAAATACATGATTAGGCACATCCCCTGCTCCAAAGACCTTTTCATCTAAACCTGCTGCTGTGATTTCATAATGACACTAAATTCCTTTCCCAGTTTGGCTCTTGTCCCTTTCTTATCCCCAAATTGACAGCAATTTTATTGCAAGCAAATCTTTCCCCAGACAAAGCTGTCATCTTTTTTACCCATTGGTTCTTCCTTCTGCCACAAAATTGCTTTGCTTTGCTTTTCCAGCTAGCCCTTTCAGATGCTTTTATGGTTTGCAGTCCTCTTATTTTCCAACTCCTTGTTCCTCTTAGGGTTCAGCACGTGCTCTCCTCTCTGCTCTCTTTCAAAGGGAAGCCCTTGCTCTCACAAATTCAGCTATCCCTTAGCTGAGCTGAATTATTATGGTCACTGTCCCCTCTTTAATCTTTTCATGCCTAACTCCACAAATTTCTTCATGGTAGCCACATCTGAAAGCTTTGCTATTGGGTCAGTGATATTCCTCTCTATTTCTTGCAAAATCTTCCCCCTGTCTCTCCAGCCTCAAAATATAAATAGATATCTGACTGTGTGAATGTCTGGTTTTTCCCTAGGTTTTAACCCCATTAACAGTGAAGGTGAGGTGTTATTTGTCCATCATGTCCTTGTGGTAAGGCAGAGATTTGTTGTCTGGTGAAAAGATAGCTCAAAAGGATGGGAATTAGCAGGTGGTCCTGTGACAATACAGCAAGTCTCTCTCTTTCTTTTGAAATTCATGTTTTCAACTCTCAATTACCTGTTCCCACTTACGATGAACTCTGCCTGCCTGGGCATTTCCTCAGCTCTCCACAGAGAAGGCAGCAGCACCACTGTGGTGTGGTTCTTGCCTGACCAGGTTTGCAATGGGCACCATTACCTTCATCTGTCAGCACCTCTGCAGACCACTGGATTTGACAGCGAAGACAAGAACAAACAAACAAACAAAATAATCAGAAAAGTGACTTACACCACTTCCCAGAGAGAGAAAGGGAGAGGGAGGGGGAAAAGAGAAATAAAGACTATAACCCCATCTGCCTGAGGGCACAGAGGTCATGTTAGCCAGATGGGGAATGAATCAGAAGGGACTTTTCTGGCAGTGGCTGGGCAGGGGGAGTTTCTGTTTGATTATTTTAATCCTGTGTTGTGATTTAACCCCAGCCAGCAACTGAGCCCCACACAGCCAGTCGCTCACTGCCCTCCCAGTGGCATGGGGGAGAGAATCAGAACGGTAAAAGTGAGAAAACTTATGGGTTCAGATAAAGACACTTTAATAGGTAAAGCAAAAGCTGCACACACAAGCAAAGCAAAACAAGGAATTCATTCACCACTTCCCATGGACAGGCAGGCGTCCAGCTATCTCCAGGGAAGCAGGGCTCCATCATGCGTAACGGTTACTTGGGAAGACAAAACGCCATCACTCCAAACGTTCCCCCACTCCTTCGTCTTCCCCCAGCTTTATATACTGAGCGTGACGCCATATGGTATGGAATATCCTTTTAGTTGTTTGGGGTCAGCTGTCCCAGCTGTGTCCCCTCCCAGCTTCTTGTGCACCTCCAGCCGCCTTGCTGCTGGGGTGGTGTGAGAAGCAGAAAAGTCCTTGACTCTGTGTAAGCCCTGCTCAGCAATAACGAAAACATCCCTGTGTTATCAATGCTGTTTTTAGCACAAATCCAAAACATAGCCCCACACTAGCTACTGTGAAGAAAATTAACTCTATCCCATCCAAAACCAGCACATTCTGCCAGGCTACCTCCCAATGTTGGGTCACTCAAAGACATAATTTTGCTTCAATAATGAAAGAACTCTATATTAACAGAAAAAGGACAAAACATTTGTGATTATCTTTCTCGATCCAGTCCAATAATAGGTTTCAGTGGCCAGTCTGAACTATATTTTGATCACCTGACATGTTTTGTATGAAAGAGCTGATGATTTAAAAGCCAGTCACACCAAGAGAAGCTCTCAGTTGCCCATCTGCCTGTTTCCTGCCCTGTTGTAAACTAAAAGAATTAAGAACACCCTAAGCCAAGATAAATTTGAAATACAGTTCTCCAGTTATTTGAATCAAAAGGCAGTATTGATTATTTAATTACGTAGAAACGATCCAGATGCTGAGCATTTACTACAGATTAATGACTGTCCCAGAGCAGTTAACGGCCCTTCTCACTGCCATCAACACAAGCTGCTTATTAATCCCTGGAAAATAGCTTGCATAACAATCATAACCTGCTGTTAAAAGTTTATATATAGATAAAAGTGTCACATAGATTTACGAGTGCTGAGGCTGAATGGGATCTGTGTGGCATTTCTAGTGAATGAATACCATGTGCATGAGCTCATCTGATTGCTTGAATTATCACAAAATCCCAAGTTGCTCTTTTGGATTGGAAAATGGCATGCAAGAAAGTGCCAAGTGGCAGGAGTCCTATCTACTGACTGGGAAATAATTACTTTGCTGCATAATAAAGAGGCACCTTCATTCTAACAGCAGTGCTCTGCCCTTCTTTTCATATAGCTTGAAATGAATGTAAGAGAGGCTGTGTGGCTGTGCTTTCATTCCTTTGCTTTGTTTTTAAGAGGAAAAAACTCTTGCACATATACAAACACACAGAGCTGATCCAGGTCCCTCTAAAGCCCAGCAATGGG
>NW_010559977.1:2190-3121 GCF_000687285.1 Phaethon lepturus | reverse complement strand
CAGCAGGCACAGGGGTCTTGCTGGGCTGGGATCTGTTTTTAGACAAAGGTCTTCAAAGGAGCCCTTCACACGGTACGTGCTGCCAGCAAAAGCTGCTTTCAGAAAACACGTTGCCCCTTGTCGCTGGCAGAGCTGGGAGGGTGCTGGGGGCCAGGGCGGTTGAGGGCAGGGAATTGCAGCGGTGCTCTTCCACTGGACGTGGTGTAGCTGTGCCCCACCGCTGCGCTGGCACTCGCTCTGCCCCTTCTGCCTGCGAGCTCAGCTGCCAAACCAGCATGCAGGAGACCCCGCTTCAGCGGGGATGCAGCGTCCCCATCACGGCACAGCGTGGCCAGAGTCACCTGGGTACCAGCCTTCTGTCCCCTGTTCCCTTGGCAGCTACTCGTCGCCCCAGCTAGCTGTCCTTACCCTCCTAACCCTGCCAGATGAGCGGTGGCTGGTTATTACATTTGAGTGGTGACTAATAAAAATGATATAAACATGCTGTTGTCTGGAACCTGAGAAGACTGCCCGGAGGAGTGGAGCAGGTCTGTAGGAGCATCCTGTCCCTACCAGATATTAGGGAAGTGTCTTCCCCGCATCCAACCAGACCACAGATCCTGAGGTAAAAGGAAAGATGAGAAATTAGTCTCTTTCAAAGAATCAGACTGGAGGGCACATGAAGGACCTTCCTGAATCACAGCTTCCAAGTCTGTTAGCACGACTGCCTCTGTTTCCTATTGTTTTTAGCAAACCTGTCTTGACTGGGCAAAGACATACTTCAGTGCAGCGCTGTACCAGAGAGAGGGGTCCAATCTTTGAATCAGAAAAGGTGGGTGCCACGAGGCCCCAGTCCATTGCCCACTTACACCATACACCATGCACCTCTCTCCTTCTCCAGCACAGAGGCTTGGGGGGCTCGGTGACCCCCATGCAGCAGCAGCTGGCACAG
>NW_010559977.1:0-2159 GCF_000687285.1 Phaethon lepturus | reverse complement strand
CCCACCGCTGGGACTGCACCTGCCACTGCAGAGGCATAAGATGTATGCCTAGAGCAGGCACACTGCCCAAGAGGTCTGCAGATTGGAGAAAAAGGTGTATCTCATCAGAGACCTTTCCTCTGACCTTCAAAACTGCTCATAGACGAAGAGTGCACTGCTGCAAAGATACTCTGCCTCACTCACTACATCGGCGGTGCCATCTCCTTGCTGTGCGTCTCCCTTGGGCTCCCTGTTCTCTCTCACCGCAGCCTGTAATTTGTCTTCACGCTGTCGCCACGCCGTGGCCTGCAGCCTCTCTACCTCTCCCCTCCCATCCCGGTCAGGAAGCCGGTTCCCACTGCTGAGTGCTGCCTGCACCACGCTTCCACAACCCACTCCTGTGGGTGGGTTGCATCCTACACATAGGGGCAGTCAGGCTATAAATAGGTGTTGAACTAAACTAATTACCCTTCCTCAAACTCTTCCCAAATCTGCTTTGCCAACACGCGGGCGGGACCGCCGTCCTGTGCTCACAGGCTGCGCAGCGTAGAGCAACGCCACTCCGGTAAGCAGCCCCAGGAGACTTCTGTGCCCAAGAGCTGAGAGAAACAAATTTGCCTCCCTGTGCTCACTCAGGGGTACTGCATCGTTCTGTCAATCGCATACAGCATCCAAACCCCAGTGCCAGGCAAGGCAGGAGCAGGACCCTAGCCTCTCCAGGCAAGGCAGGGCTGCATGGGCAGAGGAGAGACCACGTTCCCTCTCACCTCCATCTCTCCCTATCTCCTCCCTGAAGCTGAAACCACGGGGCGGAGGGCAGCTCCCTTTGGGACACTCCACTTAGCACAGCGGTTGCTGCCATCCAGTGGGATTGGGGATGGAAAACCAACCACACCAGCCAGAGGGACCCACCTGCTGCAGAGCCTCATGAATTCCTCTTCCCACTTTTTTCCTTTTGATCCTCAGAGCAGAAGGTGAATACTTGATGCATTCTCCGTTTCACAGCGGAGACGGTATGCCCCACCAAGTTCCACGCAGCCCCGCGAAGGGTCACTCTGTCCTTCGCAGGCCCGCAAGCACGTCTGCAGCAGCCTCCCTGTGTGAAGGATGTGGACAGAGAGAAATTAAAATAAAAGGCTAAAAACATGCATCAACTCCATGGCAAAACTGCAGGTGGAAAGGATCCAGGTGTCCTGTACATTGTGGGAAATGGGGCTGGCGCAGGACTGGGAGGTGGAGCAGCCTGGGAAAGACAGCACTCAGATTCAAAGAAAAGGTTTTTGGGGGGCCACAACTGATTTTTTAATTAGTATTTTATTTACATGTAGATCAGGTGATAGTAATATCTTCCTCGTCATGACGGTAATTAAACACCCCAGAGTGCAGGCTTTTATGAACAGGTCTGACAAACAGCTGCCAAGGACAACGCTGTCCTGCCTCAGAGATGCAGGTGTTCTTGCTCTGAAAGGTCTGTTCCAGTTCTTCACTCCATTGGCTTTTCACGGTCCCCAAAAAAAGAGAGTGAAGGACGCACATTCTTCCTTTTTTACTGAAGAAAATACCCAGGTACAGTGGTGGGGGGGAGTGAGCAGGATGCAGAGCATCCCCCCAGAGAACCTTAAATTATGTTATTCAGATGAGTAATTAGGTCTCATCAGGAACATGTATTTTCTTCAGTTATGAGCACTGAAGTACAAGTGGGATTGTATCAGTATACTTCAGTTTACATTTTGATGATGCTGGTTCTTTTTTCCTTTAATACCAATACCGATACCGATAGAAGATTCAAAGCTGACGAACATGGGTAGAGGAATGTTTCGCATAAAAGAGTAGGAAGGAAAGAAGATGCTGGGTATGTGCCTCTCATTTCAACTGCAGCGTTAAACGTCATAGTCTGTGCTTGTAATCAGAGCAGGGGCACAGAATTGAGGAAGGGCTGTGGAGCCACCCTGGGGCAGTGGGTGAGGTGTCCAGAGGTGTAATGAGCCACCGCGCCCTGTCGGCAGGAGACAGACCGTGCTGTGCTCACAGGAGCCACTGTTGCCCAGGTGAAGACACACCTTGAGATAAAGTCACCCTGATGGACAGCTGAGGGAATTTTCTGTATTCCCAAGCAGCAAGAAGACGTTTCGATCTGACGCGCGGCCTGCAACACCCGCTGCCCCAGCGCAGTCACCGTG
>NW_010559976.1:0-1410 GCF_000687285.1 Phaethon lepturus | reverse complement strand
TCCCATGGACTTGTGCGCCTTCAGGTTCCTTCTGTATTGGGAGCCTTGCGGAAGGCATTGTATTTGATGAGTTAGTGATCTTGAACAGGCTATGTCTGCTCTATTTGGCCTTGTATCTAAGGCCTGAGAAGCCTGTATGTTAACATGAGTAGTTGCTGTATGGGAACCTGATGGAATGCCCCGTGCCGGCCTGTGCTGTGTGCTGGTAGATGTTATGACAGACATGACAGTCCAACCTGTCAGGAGAAGATATATCATTCTGGTTGTCACACAAAATAAAAGGCACCATGGCGTGGGATGGAGGAGAGGCCTCTCCACGGGCAGGATCTGCACAGCATGCCGTGAGAAAATCCATCTGCGGTCCATCTGGTGCTGCACAAAAGCAGGGTTCCCAGCACAGAAACATAGAATCATAGAATGGTTTGGGTTGGAAGGGACCTTTAAAGATCATCTAGTTACATCCCCACAACTTCTCTGGGCAGCCTGTTCCAGTGTCTCACCACACTCCTAGTAAAGAATTTCTTCCTTATGTCCAATCTAAATCAACCCTAGCATGGCAGTAGTCAATAATAGCAGCTATCAATCGTATAGCAGCAACCAATAACAGCAACAACCAAGTAGGTATATACTACTATTACAGGTTACTACAAACTTATCATTAGTCAAGCAACTTGTCAGCAATATAACAGCAGATATACTTAAGACAGAGAGGAGTGAGAATGTGTGAGAGAAACAACTATCCTTATTCTAAAAGTGCTAGTGTTTCTCAGCAGGTCCATATCAGCAGAAAATAAGACAAAAGCTGGGCTGAGAGGCCAAGCTGCTAACTACAAATGCTTTCAGTTCTGGAACTGGCATTTTTTCACTGAGCATCATCTTCTATACTGATCTGAGATGTTAGTGATATGCTCACTTGGTGCTGTGCTGGACATGCTCTGGAATATGTGTTTGGCTGGTATGATGAGGAAGTGCTTGCATAACTGCTTCTGGCAGGCTGGTGAACTCCCTCTTCTTGTGCAACCCCCTTTCACTTTAAACTTCAGGGTTTAATCTGAATGTTTAAATCTTTAAAAAATTATATAAGTGCCAATTATGGCACTTCAGTTAAGCCCGTGACGTTCCCAGGTGTGGCCTTTCCAAAAAAATCAATGCTATGTTCACATAGTGTGTAGAGATTCAGTTTTGGAGGTGTCTGTCGTGGTTTAACCCCAGCCGGCAACTAAGCACCATGCAGCTGCTTGCTCACTCCTCTCCCCCACCCCCAGTGGGATCGGGAGGAGAAGTGGAAAAAAAAAAAGGTAAAACTCGTGGGTTGAGGATAAAGAGAGTTTAATATGAGAGCAAGGGAAGAAAAAATAATAGCAATAATAACAATAACAATAATAGAATCATAGAATCATAGAATCTTTG
>NW_010559975.1:0-19805 GCF_000687285.1 Phaethon lepturus | reverse complement strand
CCTTAGTGATTCTGTGATTCTGTGAAACAATCTTTCTAATTTTTAAGAACACAATCCCCTGAAACTGAAATCCTGCTTAGAATAAATGATACAATGTATTTCTAAATTAGGTTGATTTCAAACTTATTTCTCCCACATGAAAGCTCTTGTGGGACTGCGATAATCTCTTCTAAATATCCATTATTCTCACTGCTTAAAAGTCACTATCTGGCTAATCGTAAAAGATTAAATATAAGCTATATGTACTATATAGTAAAACGCAAAAAAATCAGGCAAGAGTTTGATGCTTCTGTGATAATGAACATGGGATACAAAATCACAGCTAGGCAGGATAAAACAGATTAGACAACTTTAAAGAAGAGTTTTTTCCAGAATTCAGTATCATAGAACACTTTAAGCCTACTGTAGTGGAGCTGAGCTGAAAATAATTTGAAAGTCAAGTCAAATGTAGGTAGTTGGGTAATAAAGTTGTAGCAAATGCATATTTTAAAATGCTTTCTCTTGTGATCTGGCACAATCAACCCAAAAAGCTTAAGTAAAAAAAAAAAAAAAGACATTAGATTTGACTAGTCACGTACTACATGTGACTTTCTTTCCCAAGGAAAACAGTAAAAGATTAGCCATTAACCAGATTTCATTCTCTGGTCCTGCACTCAGATGACAGTGTGGCTCCCATCGAGATACCCAGATTCTTTTCTCCCTTGTCCACATTGCCAGGTAAATGCCATGCCTGTATTTGCACAGCCCAAAGTGGTGCCTGAGAGGCTACTAAGGCAGGGCATGTGATCATGGACTGGTGTCTGAGACCAAGCCTTGCCTCTCTTTTATTCAGTACGACATACATAGCTTTCCAGGTCACAGACAATCCACTTCAATACTATAAATACTAAAAATACTACCTAGCAGGGGCCTCCAGTACGTGCAGAGCATATTGCTGCTTGCTTACGCGAGCACATACAAGGTTGTTAGACAAGTCATCAGGCACAAGAAAGCCCCCAACTCAAATACGAAGCAATTCAGGGATTTCATAAAGGGCTATTGCAGTCATAAAATTGCAGATACCAACTTCCCTCCAATTATCAGGTCTCGGTCCAAATTCTAATGGTATTAAATAAAATAGTCCTCTACTTATTTGTGTGAAGTGTAAACAGTCCAATTTATGAATCCATTCTGCTGACAGATGTAACTGAAGATAACACTACATTTTAGCTATGAAGAAAAATGTAAAGAAATTCTTGGAAACCATGGAGTCAAACCATAATTTCCTCATGATGATTTTAACTGTAAGAATGAAACAACAGTCAGCTCATGCACTTCTGACATCATAAACACTTCTGACAAGGGTTAATTTCCTATCTGTCATGATAGCTAGTAATTGAGCATCAGGGTAATTGGAAGTAACAGCTTGTGTCAACAGTACTTCTCAGAAATGCAGATTTACATGGTAAGATCTCTTGGTATGTACAAAATTTAATCAAGCCATGAAAGCAAAAGAAGCTGAATAATATAGCTGTTGTGCGATGTGTTAAAGACCCCATTATAAAAATTACCCTAAAGACCTAATTATAATATTATTATTTTCATATTAATTTTAAAATTATGAAATAATATAATTTTTGTTATTTTCATTATTTTCATAACATTCTTGTGTGTGATTTGTACTAGTAACATAAATATGAAATTAGTTCATTGGTTCAGCTCTCTGTTTCTGGGACAATGAGGCCACAATTCAACTTAAATATTTTTTTTTTTATACTGAGCACATATTTGAATAATTTGCTGAATCAGAACCTTGATGTCATATGAAAACATGTTATCAATGAACCTATACAAATAATATTTTTCTCTAGTCATCACAAAAGCACTGAAACTTTCTGATTTTACCACCTTTGGGAACACCAGGCACAACTGAGAAATTCCATCATGTGGAAAGCGGAGTTAGTTAGAAAATGAAATTATCATAAAATTTCAACAGATATACAAGAGCATTGAACATTGACACTTATGGGCAATATTTTCCTCCATAAAGTGAGTGTTTACACTTCATTGTTCTGTAGTTAGGTCTAGTTTTGTTATGCCTAAAACAGAGATAGAAGTACAGGGAACAAATAATTAGATTCGTAATTTCTTGTGAATTTTCAGCTGTGGGTTAATCAGCCAGAATATGGGTATAAAACATAGCATGTGATCATGAAAAAGCAAATGAAATCCTAGAATGTGTAAAGGAAAGTATGACTGTTAGAGATAAAGAAGTATTAGTGCAATTAGGCAAGGCACTGGTAAGACTTCCTCTGCAATACTGCATACACTGTTCTGATAGCCCGTGTTTAAGAAAGATTAATTAAACTGCAATAGTTGCAGAGAAGGGCTGCTAAGATGATCAGGGAAAAAAGAGCTTATCTTGTAAGAGGAGGCTAAAATAACTTAATGGAGTCTGATAGGGTATATCATTGCTCTCTATAAATACTTCAGAGGTAGATAAATGCTAAAGAAGGAGAAAGCTATTTAAACTAAAAGACAAGGTTGACACAAGAACAAATGGCTGTAAGTGGGAAAACTTAGGCTGGAAATTAGAAGAATGAGTGAGGTTCTGGAAGGTCTTAAAGAACAAATCTAACTAGTTTAAAAGTGAGACAGGACAAGTTCAGGAACAGAAGACATATTTGTGTAAGAATAGGAAGGAACTTGGCATGATGGCTAAGAAAATCCTTTCTACTCTCTATTTGAAGCTCCCCAGTATGACCACATGCACCTTCCACATTAAGAACTCAGTAAAACAAACAGAATGTTGTTGTTTGATCGGTAAAGGATAAAAGACTGTCACTATTGATTAGTTTGGTAGTTCAAAATGCAATGTATTTCAAATTCCATATTAATGTTACATAGAAAACCTACTCTCTGGAGCCAAAACTTTATCTGAATGTTTTATCTCCAGAAAAAGCAGGAGAGAAAGAAGAGGCCTTCAAAGGGTATTCTCTCAGTGTTTGTGTGGGCACAGAATTGTGTAATTGGGAATGATGAGGGCAAAGGAAGGGGAGCCAGGAGGCAGAAAATTTCTTTGCTCCATTTAGGTAAAAATTTACAAAAGAAGCCAGCAAGAGACTTAACATTCAGTATGATCTGCAGAGCCAGCAAAAGAGGAAAGTCAAACTCCTTTGGACTTTCTTTGTCCTATTCTGACTTGTTATTGGTTTCAGCTCTTTTCCTTACACTTTCACAATCTTTTTGTTTTAGTTTCCTTCTGTACCAACTCTTTACTCGCTTATTTCTTTCTTACTAATTTATTTGCTTTTATTTTTGTTTCCTTTATTCCTTTCTTTTTGTAAATTTTGTAACTAGCATTTGCCTTTTTCCTACCTGCCTGTTCAACAGCTTTTCCACCTGAAACAATTTTGTTTGGTTAGACTGTTAATTCCTTAGGATAACGACAGTCTACTGCTGTGAATGTGTATTGTTTAACACAAAGGTGTCCAATTTTCCCCTGGTAAGCAACCTTGACAAGTACTGTTTTTATTTAACTGAATTAAATATTGTGGAGAAGCTCAGCTAATTGAAATGAACTCATTTTTTTCTCATCTGCTGGATTTCTACTTGCCTTGGTCATCATTTTTTTGGTGTCGTCTGCTGAAACTTGAGAATGCACTGTACCTCAAGTCCACTGAGATGTACAAGTGAGATTTTGAGTATCTGCTAATAAATACAGTTAGCACTACTGCAGTAGTGAGGGAAAAAAGTTGTAATGTGCAGGTCCAGTTAGCAGTCCAAATGTAATAATTTATTTTATCATTTATAAATTTTGATAAAACATTTTTAGGAAATTCTGTGTCTGATGTCCAGGGTACTTTTTGTTAGGTGCTCGACTTGGTTTGCTTTTATGGTTCAATTTGTTACTGTGACTAATTCTTGGCTGGCTGCCAAGTGCCCACCAAACTGCTCTGTCACTCTCCCTCCATCAATAAGATAGCAGGAGAAAAAATACAACAAAACCTCATTGGTCAAGATAAGGACAGGGAGATCACTTACCAGTTACCATCATGGGCAAAACAGACTTGACTTGGGGAAAATTAACTTAATTTATTGCCAATTAATCAGAATAGGATAATGAGAAATAAGAACAAAATCTAAAAACACCTTCCCACCACTCCATCCTTCTTCCCAGGCTCAACTTCACTCCCAACTCTTCTATTATCTCCTTATCCACCCGAGCAGTGCATGGGGACAGGGAATGGGGATTGTGGTCAGTTTGTTGCACCTCATCTCTGCTGGCCCTTCCTCCTCATACTCTTTTGCTGCTCCAGCATGAGGTCCTTCCCATAGGATACAGTCCTTCATGACCTTCTCCAACATGAGTCCTTTGCACAGGCTGCAGTTCTTCATTAATTGCTCTTCCAAGTACACCAATACATAAAAAAATCATATGTTTAATGTGATTCTCAGGATGTACACTTACTATCTAAAATTTCAGATGTTAAGATCTTTTTTTTCTCTTAACATCTGAGGCACATCTATTTGCAATTGAACATATCCATGAAGTAGCCTCACTGTACCATAGAATCATAGAATCGTAAAATCGTTTGGGTTGGAAGGGACCTTTAAAGGTCATGTAGTCCAACCAACCCCCATTAAATGAACAGGGAAATCTTTAACTAGATCAGGTTGCTCAGAGCCCTGTCCAACCTGACCTTGAATGTTTCCAGGGATGGGGCATCTACCACCTCCCTGGGAAACCTGTGCCAGCATTTCACCACCCTCATTGTGAAAAATTTCTTCCCGATATCTAAAAATTTCTTCCCTATATCTAGTCTAAATCTACCCTCTTGTAGTTTAAAACCATTACCCCTTGTCCTATTGCAACAGGCCCTGCTAACAAGTTTGTCTCCATCTTTTTTATAAACCCCCTTTAAGTACTGAAAGGCCTTAAGAAAGTCTACCCAGAGCCTTCTCTTCTCCAGGCTGAACAACCCCAACTCTCTCAGCCTGTCCTCATAGGAGAGGTGCTCCATCCCTCTGATCATTTTTGTGGTCCTCCTCTGGACCCACTCCAACAGGTCCATGTCTTTCCTGTGCTGAGGGCTTCAGAACTGGGCACAGTACTCCCGGTGGAGTCTCACCAGAGGGGAGTAGAGGGGCAGAATCACCTCCCTCGACCTGCTGGCCACACTTCTTTTAGTAGCATATACTCTGTAAATCTATGCATTTAATTTTCTCCTAGCTGTTGGATGCTTTTAATAACTCCTGCCCTTCTCTGAATCTTTTTTCAGGACATTTGTTCCATGTGGAACAGTACATTACCTAGTGTTGACTTCTACAGAACTTTTCTGGTCACTCCACCACAAGAACAACATCGAAAATCCACACACTCCTACCCCTTATTACTTACCTTTCAAACAATTTATTATGCATAGGAAAGGGTCTTCCTGCTTTATGCCATTTTGCTTAACTTCCAAAGCCTTTGGTAAGAGACTTCATCAAAAGCTTGTCAGAAATCCAGGAAGACTACACTAATCTTTATCAACATATTAGGTGACTCCTTGACTCTAAAACAGGACTTTCCTCTAGAATTGCAGAACAGAATTTTACTCCTTTCCATTTTTCTGAAGGAGAGAAAGAAGCAGGTTATTTTTTATACATTTAATGCTGAGAATAGTACCTTGCATAGTCTTTTTGCTGTGAGTATCACTTATCAATTCATATTATCAATATTTGGCATTTTTGAAAATTAATCACTCGATTATGTCCCTATGTTCACATTAAAAAAAATACTTTGGAAAAAAACAATTTCATCATCCTGCTCACCAGAATGTGCTGGAGTAAATTAGGTTGCCATCTACTCTAACTTTTTGTCCCCAGGTATCTTCCAGCTCTGCTCTGGTCAAGAATGAAAAACATTGCTAGTTCTTTGTTACTGTTCTTTTAACAGAAGATTTCAATCTCTATTGTTGTAATCTGTTATCTCTAATTACGTTAAATGACTCAAAACTTAAAAAAAATATAACTAATGCTGAGTCATTCTACTTTATTTTGATAAACTTTCCTATCTTCAACAAACAGTCTTGCATAAATCCGTACTGAGTAGTAAGCTAAATTAACTACATCAGAAAGTCACTTTAGAATGAGAATTCATTACAGTGACAGCTTAGTAGGAGACAATGCACTACTCATTTCAAAAGCTATGGAGAAAGCCTTGCTTGATCAAAAACTTTGTTTACTTGGGGAAAGGGTAATTCAATTATCTATCTTCCTGACAAAAGGCATCCTTGTTGACTCAGGATGTAGATATTAGCATATAGGGAATTTATTGTTTCACTTAGTTTAACAGCCCAACATCAAAGGGACTTTGCCCTATAAATGAGTGCTGAAAAGACAAAAAACAAACAAGCAAACAGGAAAAGGTTGAAAAAGAAAAGAGGACAAGCTGCTGAAAGTATAATTTTCCTGGCATCAATTTTGCTGAAGTACAGCCTACCTCCACTGTGCTGAAGGAAAGTATTATACCCTGTTTCAAGTATATAGTAACATAATTGGCAGTTTAAAACAAAGCAATACAAGTTATTCTGTCTTGGCCCAAGGAAATTTCTTCTTTGTCTTTGCTGCTGCAGGCAATTGTCTGTCCTATCACCTAGTAGACACCTCCTTAGTGAGCAGAGGATGGAAAACTGGAATCTGACTGACCTATTTCCTGGTTATTTATGGCCAGTCCCAAAAGTTTCTTTCACGCCTGTTTGTGGACAGCCTTGCCTCAACAGATATCCCCTCTTCCCAGTCAAATTTGTGGGGACATTATTAAGAAGAGTAATATGACAAAGTACAGCAAGGAAAGTTTTGGAGAAGGCAAAATCTTCTGTGGGAGAGAGCTTGGAAATGTGCTGTGTTCAAATGGAAGTAGGTAAATTAAATGGTGGACAGAGGGAGTAGGGGGTTCTCAGGTAAGTGAAATCAGTTTGGGCTTTGGAAAATATTACAGAATTGTGAATAAAATTGTGAATAAAAATAATATTAAAAGGAGAGGACTGGAAATTGTTTTGCAAGACATTCACAAAGGAGAAAAACCAGGAACCTTTAGTGTAATTTGGGTCATAAGTAGCTTTTGCAAAAGTGAAATAATTTAAAGAGAAATTGAGAAGGGAGGGAGGGAGGGAAGGAAGGAAATAAGGAAGAAAGGGAGGGAGGGAGGGAGGGAGAAAAAACAGTGTATTCCTTCTGGGATTTCTGCTGAAAATATTACATAGCCTTAATCTTAACCTTAAGTGGAGTGCTTTACTACTTTTCTTGCTGTGTGTCTTTGTCAGGATCACTCATCCTTTGCCTTTATAATCAAAAAGAGTTTTTTTTAAATTATTTCTGATATTTTGAAACCAAAACAGCCAGCACACTATTCTAGTTGGATTCTGAATTGACCAGCAGAAATCATGATGTATTCTTGTTCTGTGGAGGGACCCAAGGAGCTGCTTGGAGGTGCACACACATCACACAAATGATGGTGTTCCCTCATCGCATAGTAGCTTCTGGCTGTAACTGGCACAGCTATGGAAGAGAGCATTTGGTCCACTTGCAAAGGGAGCAATTTCACACAGTCTGTGGATGCTGCCAAGGAATACTTCACATTTAGAATGCCAACATAAAGCTGAAGGTCACCAAGCAAATATTTATACAGTTCAAACAATTCATTATTTGGATCAAAGATAAAAAAATAAGTATATAAGAAGCAAATACAATCTCTACATTTAAATCAACATATGATGGATTTAAGAATATTATTAGAAACATTGAAATATTATTAAATTACATCAAGTGTAGATGACTACAGTAAAACAGATAAAAGCAGTAACTACATAATGCTCATTACATTTGATAAGGGGAGAAACATAATGCAATGTCATCTACAGATATTTTTTTTGATCTGGGAGGGTTTTGTGCAAAATTGGTCAATATTTTATTTTGTTTGTTCAACATGTGAAGGACATAGCTTTGCCTGTTGAAGTTTCCCTGGAAATAACACCAGTATTAGCAATAATTTGCTTTTTTAAAGATCTTTTTTTCACTTTCAGCCTCCATAATTAAAAGTTGCTTAAGGGGGTGATCCAGAAAACATAAATAACAAGTAATTTTGTGCAAATGCAGCATTTATAATTTCTGCATAATGTAAACACTAACTTATAGTAGATGTATTTTAATATTTTAATATCTTCTAAATGTTTCTTTGCAAGAATATTAGACTTTTAGCAACTATTTAATTCTGACACAAAGCAGGACAGAATATTGTTTTGGATGATGAAGATTAAAAAAAAAAGATTCCATTTAAACAAGAACCTACATGCTGATTATGGATGTTAATTAGAAATAATGACATGCAAGTGCAAAATAAATGGCTAGTAATAGACTGTGCATGGGAGGAAGGAAAAAGATTGAATATTGAGAGCAGTAAAAGGAGGGTCTAAGGCTTAAGCCTTCCTGTATCCCTGCTTTGGTATTTCTTTCTTTATATTATTTTTCCAGTTGATAAATCGGTTTAACTGCAAACAGCTGTTGGCATGATAAAAGGTTTAGCTGTAGTTTACCAACGCAATGTCAACCGCTGATATCCTTTACCTCAACAGTCAACATAGTCGCATTTAAGTGAACTTGCAGTGGGTTTGGGGTTTGCTTGTCTGTTTTTTTTGAAGTCACAGCATGATTTAGGAAAATCACAAATTGTGTTTAAAAATTTCACAATATTCAAAGAACTCCTTATGTCAGTCTCATTCTCTGTCTTTTTCATATACTGCAGTATCTGATGTCAATTCATGTATTTAGCACTGACAATATGTTTGTCCTCTTCTTTTTTTTTTAAGGGAAGTTGTGTGTGCTTCAGAGAGAGAGAGATGCACAGTACGATGCAGTCCTGGTACAATTCAAATCCTCTACATTCCAGAACTGCCACATACTACTTCACAATTGAATTCACATCATAAATGTGGTAATCCCTTTTACTGCTTTAAAGTTATTTAAGCCTTTATCACCTTTCACTCTTTATGGCAAAAAAAACTTTTCTCCCTATAGGCCAAATGGAATTTTTGAGGGTAAGCCATCTGTCTGTAGTTTTCTTACTGCTGATACAGTAGTTAGTGCGTTTATTGTGTATGGATGTTATAAAAGGGCAGTTGCTTAATAATGTGACTGGTTATGCAGAAGGTCAAATTTCAAACTTAAAAGCACATGTTGTTTCCATTAACTAAATATATTGGAATTTTTTTTTCCACAATCCTTCATCTTAATTACCTTAAGGATCTCATTTTATTTACACATATCCAAAGATATTGTGCTGTCTTGCAGGTCACTGTTACACTGTGGTAGTGTGGTAGTGACCGTAGAAATGTTGAGGTAGAATAACTTTCCAAATGAATGGATTTCATGACAGACAGGCTAACACAAAAGAATGAGGTCGCTATATAAATTTTGCTTTAGACCATGAGTTTCATAAAGTAGAGATCATAAAGTTGAGCTGATTGGAGATGAACATCGGGGCCACTAACAGGTGGTATCAACCAACAGTGAAGGAAAGAAATTACTGTTCAGTCTACATTTCTGGACCTCAGCAGGGCAAGAAAGAATTAGCTGTACAGTCTATATTGAAAGTCCACTGGCAGAACTTGAGTAGGGATGGCTGGGAAAAGAAAGGTTTTGTGTTTTTTTTTAATGTCAGGTAATCATAGAATTTTCTTTCTTGAAATCATGCTTATGTATTGACTGACTGGTATAAATTCAGTACAGGGTGAGAAAAGCATCCAGGAAAAAAATAAGCTTATTTGAAGTAGAATCTATGTCAATAATGAAACGTATTAACATTGTTTCTTCAGAGTCCCTTTTCAGAGTTTTATATTATTATTATTATTGTAAATTCTGTCCATTTGTTTGGTCCAGCAACTATGAGATTTAGAAAATTCTAAGTATTCCTCCCCAGTGGATATGGCAGAACACATTCGATTTTGCATTGTAACTAGTGTTTCTGAGTTTTCTGCTGCAATTGTTTTGCTAATAACATTTGCAAAAAAATGCAGTTTGGAATTGTGGTTATGATGTATTCTCAATTCTCATTAAAGCTGTGTAGAAACAGAAAAATAACCCCGAAGACAGGAATGTAAAATGTCAATTCAAGAAATAGGGCAACAATACTTTTATTACCTAGCTCAAGCTCAGACTAGAAAAACATAAAAGAGTGTACAGTCCACAACATATGTACACAAAGAGATTGTGTCAAAACATACACTATGTTCATGCAGTATGGCTTTATTGCCTTAATTTTGCCTTAATTTTGCATCAGTGCTGATGCTGTAATCTCAGTTACATGTTTTGTAAGGAAATAACCATTGTGCCAGGGTAAAATTGGGAAGGTATTAAAGAGCACTTTCAGCACTGGATATATTCTGTCTCATATTCACAAGGGTACAAGCTCAGAGTCTGGTGTTATTGTGAATTCCTGAGTTGCATTCAAAGTGGGTTCCTGGCCAGGCTTCTCACGCCTGCCTGAGTTTATTTGGCATGTAACTGTTTTTATGAACTATATAATCTAGGTAAGGAAGAGAGGGGATGGGGGGGATGGAATTCAACAGTTTTTGCTGTTAAACATAGCAAGTGTGTATTTAATGGAATTTTTGTAGACTAATTTTCCTTTTCTAAAGTGGAATGCATAAGCTTCAGAAGCAGCACCATCTTCCAGCATAATAAAATTCTTTCTTCATTTTTTTCAGCGACCCTGGAGGAATAAAAATCTTCAAATTAAAACATGCCTCTTTGTCCCTTTAAAATCTAGAGTTCACATCCTTTTTGTTGTTGCTGCATTCACCACCTCTTGTTTACTGGTGCGCTCATTTAGTATCATCTTAGCATCTCAGTTTGGCATGTCTGCACTCCCAGAGGCCAGTTCAGTGATTTTATTTCTAATTTATTCCTTGCTCAAGAAGCCTTCATCTTTGAAAACTAACTGGGATCATTCCTTTGCTGCTTCAGAATCAACTATAGCTAAGCCTATGGTGCTACAGCCTTATATATATCTACAGTGTTATAGTGAAAGTAATCATGAAGACATTTTTATGAATATATATTCAAGTAGAAAAACAAAGGATTTGGTTTGTTTCCTTTTGCCTTACAATTTAAACAAAGCTTTGTAGTCTGTCTAGCAGAGTTGTTATACTTTACTATGCACAAAATAATTATGTCATTCATTATGTGGTAGAAAAAGTAGAAGACAGGTGGCTGTGTTTAGTAAGATATGCAAATTTAAGTTTAACCTTCTAACTGATATAGAAAATAAATAAGACTTTTTGCCTTCTTGCAGATGGGTGTTTGAATTTTGTTTTCTAAATTGGCTGAATTTATCCAACTGAGTGGAAAATAAGTGCATAGAGAGAGAATGGATGTCTGTCTTAAAAGTAACCACTCCCTGTAGCTCTGATACTTGCAATTTTTGGCTAAACAGCAGAGAGTGTCTGGAGATTCAGGCAAGACTGACTGTCTGTCCTTTATGAAGAGATATCCACTATTTCATCCCCTAGAGAATTCCAATCTGTCTATTTCTTAATAGATAATTTCTTAGTGCAGCTGACCTTTGCAAAGACTGATCAATACCTAACTATGCAGTTGATAAACCAAGACTCAGGCAGCACATGAAATTTCAGAAAAGTCTTTTATTGGTGATAAATCAGTGGAATGAAAATAAGCAAAATATTATTTCTCTTTAAACAGTATTTAGAGCAGTGACTTTTTTGCACAGCTTTAAAAGAGAACTTTTGATTGTCTTGCTTTTCTATTTCTCCAGCAGACTTTTTTTAGGAACCCCCAATGCTCAAGTCTTTTTTATTTTATTGAAAGCTAAAGTTCTGGAACTACAAAGTTCACATGTGTACTTTTTCATTGATTTCAGCAGTGTTGCTTCTGCCCAGTCCTTGCAAATAACATGTTAGTCTTTTAAAGTTTGTTGGAAAGTATTAAGGGTTTGGGGTCTATGGCATGTGGTACTACGTAGGTTGTATGTCCTGCAAACCTTGATGAATCTCTGTTGTGTAAGAACTCTAGTCTTGTCAGTCTCTTCCAGTCTGTGATTCTGTGAAGTAGCTTTTTCCTTCATAATCTATGCCTTCTATCCATATAAACCAAAATGGTGCCTGATCAAAAAATCCCATGACAGAAAGCGTCACTGAATGGTTTCACAGCTAAATATCTGTATTCACAGACACCTGTTTGACTTCTGCAAATCTACCTACCTGCAAATCTGTATTCACATTCCACCTACAGGTGGAATTATACAACAAATTGTTTTCATAAATTACCCAAATAATTAAAGTTCTTTTTTCTTGTCTGATTAATCTGACCGTTCTCTAAACTGTGTTTTGACTCATTCGTACTTACCAGGATTCACACAATAACAGTTTCACTCACACTGAGCAATACCTCACCTCAATGATAACACCACTGGCTTTAATGGAACAATTTTTGGAATAATTTTTTTTTTGTCACAAATTAGATTGGGAGCTGGCCACAATGAATCATGCAAACTCTTTGTAAATATACTAGTAGCCTGCAACAGATTCATTTCAGACAAGTGTAGCTATATCAGTATAGACTTTTACAAAGACAAATTATTAAATTTTTCTAATTAATCTAATTGAAAATTTAAGGCCTGTTTGAGGACATAAAATAATTTTAAAAAGGGAAAATTCTTATTTACTTTTTTTGTGTGTTTTCTGTTCTCAGCAGTCATCTAAGTTACAAGCATTGTTTCTGCTCCATGATTGAATGATTAAAAAGACAGTGGGGAGAAATTAAGTTTCCTTATTTTAAGTATTTTCTGCTTCTCCTCCAAATTACCAATGCTATGATTCAAATCCTCCCTGAACATGTCTTAAAATGTTTGGGAATTACTGTTCTTGAAAAAGATGTGTTAACAGGATTATTCACTAATCATTATACATCATTTTCTCCATGTTATTCATATGGTCCCATTTCACATATTTCAGTATTGCAAAGAGAAAGGAAGAAAAAAATAGTATAGAATCCAGCCCTTTGACAAGAATTATACTTAACACTGACCTCAGTGCTTTCACAGTAATATAGAGAGGATTTGTTAACATTAAAAACATTGAACTGAAATTTAAAAGGAAAAATACTTTCTAAAAGTTTTTTAAAAACCATCAAATCTACAAAACCCAAAACACTCTGTAACAGTATGGAAATCATAATCACCTCCAAACACTTTCCCCCTCCCCAAAATGAAATTCCAATGAAAAATTTTACTTTAGTGAACACACGTCTGTCAAACTGGAGGATTTGACAAGCTGACAATTTACAACCTGTTTGTACAAGTGTGGAGCTGTTACCGCTGTTCACACTGTCAGCTCCAAACATGTTCTGTACTATCACTGGAAACCCAGCAAATTTCAAAAGCTGATCATTTTGATGCATAGGAAATAACATTTCAGACAAGAGGAGACACAAAAATGTTGTCAGGCTTTAAGAATGTAAGTCCATCAGCCAATATAATTAAATTTGATTATCATCTAGGTAACAGCCTACTGAGAAACTCTTTAGGATTGTATCAGTTCATTCTTTTGTCTGTCAGCCATGACTATAGTTTAGCTGGCTTAGTACATTTCTGGCCCAGTCTAGCTGTCAGTCTTATTCTATATGGAGTTAAAAATAGTAAAATCATAGAAGCCAGACTTCAGCAACTATTGCTTATATTGTGTTCCTCTTTTAAAATCTGTATAAATTAAAAGCAGTGGAAAAACTATTTTTTATTATTAATATAAAAATGTAAGATTCTTTGGCTAAATTATTTATCCCAATATAAACCTGTGTGAAGAGGAAAACTGATCACTTACATAAGGTCGCTGTATATCTAAAAATCTTAAACCCCCTTGGATCCTGCATTCTTAAGTATGAAATAACAAATGACATGGCAATGGACGGATTCATGTGAGTTTTGCAAAAAAACAAGACAGAACCAACTCAAGAAATGGAACAAATCTAACATTTCCCAGAGTCACTGCATATAACATCCCTATCTCTTGTTATTGGTTATTTAAGACTATATGATAAAAAAGGCAATAAAACCACTCAAAATTAAGAAACGTAGCATTTTCAGCTGATTCTAGCCTGGTTTAATGGTTACAACCACATCCTGCGTCACTAGGGAAAGGAACTTACTCTGTTAAAAAGATCATTACCTGCTCTAAATAAGAGTTCTTGTTTGATAAGCTTCAGGACTGAATGCTGTAATCTTTATTAAAAAGATAACCAGAAACAGATAAGCAATACTTTCACAAGCACTACAGACAACATTTAAAATTCTTAATGGGTTTAGAGAAAATATTTGTTTTCTTATAAAAAGAATCAGGAAGGAATCAGGAAGCAAGCCTCATGATACTTTTAAAAACCCATAGCAAAATATGAAGGGAAAAACTTTCATTTAATTCTACTAAAAACTCTGCTTTAGAAGGAAACAGTTCTCTGTGGTTCTCTAATACATGACGAAAGATATATATATACACATATTAAAAAAAAAAATCCATCTTTCTAAAGGTTTGGTTGCAGGATGACATGTAGACCATTTCTTCCTTTTTCACTGTAGTTTTTCTACCCATCATTTCCATCAGCTGTTAAAAGTCTGCTGCCCCAACTGTACTGCTGAAGTCAGTAGGAGTTGTCATTCACGTCAATGGGAGCAAGATCAGGAACAGCTTTAAACGAGGGATAAAAATTTCAAATACAGGAGTACTCTAAATATATGTATTTAAGGAATAGCAATAAAAAAATTTCTGAAATCGGACCACTATGCATCTGCAAATTTTTTCAGATATACTTCGTTGTCATGTTGTTTCCACACAAGATTCCACAAATAACTCCAAGAAAGTCAAATAAATGTTCATAACAACTCTAAATAGACTACAAAAATATTTGAGATTATATGTGATGCTTTTGACACAGAGTATTGATAATAATATTATTTAGTTTTACCACCTCCAGCTGTAGATATTTGCAAAATCAAGAAGAAAAATGTATTTTGTTGTGAATCTACTTTCACTTTAATTGTTGAGATAGAATTTATAGAATTAACTTAAAAGAATTCACTTATCTAGATGACAGCAATTTCAGTTTTCTCATGTTTTACTTCTTTATCTCTCAACCTTCACTCTTCTTCTGTTAACTTGTTCCTATTTTTATATCAACTTTTCTATTTTTACTATTAATTTTTCTACTTTTTAGTCTTCGATTTTTTTGTAAACTAATGCAATTTTGTAGCTAACACATCTTAACTGAGTATATTGTTGTTTGTTCATCAGACACTCCCAGTGCAGAGTTGGAGTTTTGCCTTCCCCAGAGTCATCTGGAGAATCATAGTTTTTTGAAACTGAAATCATAATAGTTTATTGAAATCTCAGTTTTCATATATATATACTGGTGACATTCATATTTCTATACAAATATTACAGCCTCAATTTGCTATGTTTTTGTTTCAGTTCTCTATAACAATCACTAAGACTTCAGCTGACCAGGAGTTCTGACTATTTGATATTCAGGGAGCAGTAAAAACCACTTTTAGTGACAGAACTGTCTTGAAAGCAAGGAATAAGATAATGCATTCAGCTTGGCTTGGGGGATGACTAATGCAGGGGTGGCCAGGGTAGAGTTTATACATGTTAGGAAATAGCAGAGGGTGAACTGAGACAGTGGAATTATATCTGGTAGCGCAAGGAAACAAACAGTAAGACAAAATCTTTCTTTTTTCAAAGGAAATTGTAGGTAAATATTAGAAAGATTTTTTTTTACTGTCACCTTCCCTGGGTGCTATCACTGAAAAAGATTCTGATCTCACAATGCTAAAAGAAGAATGAGAAAATATGCTTCAGGAAGCAATTTGGACATGGTTACAGGCTGCTGCTTCTCTACTTTTAGTTTTCATAGTCTACAGCCCAGGTTCCTATTTGTCTTTCACCTTTAACCAGGGAGTCTGGAAAAACATACTTATAACATATTTATTGTAGGCTGAATCCCACAGTCAGTGTTTGGTATAGTTTTCGCTGTGAGATGCTCACTTGATATTTGCCACCACAATTTCCTCTACCAGATTTCCAAAAAGCCTGAAAAAGGTTGTGGAGGAAATACTCTGACAGATCTCATTACACACTGTGGCTTGCCAGCATACCTCTGACAATCTTTAGTAACAACTTCTGAGTCCTACCAGTCTGATAAAGGATAATTAAACTAATTTAGAGCCAACTTCTGCTTCTACCAGAGACAGTACAGAAGCTTTTTATAGTGAAGTAACAGCTGACAGTAAGACTGAGAAACCCTTGATGAAAGAATCTTACAATATGTATGTAATTACATGAGTTGCTTTGACACTTGCTACACATTACAGTGGTAAGAAATACTATCATTTATTTAAATATGGTGTTGGGAACAATACGCCTGAAACATAAGAAACAAAAGAAGCTGTTCTACTTGGTGTGATCTAATACTTTCTTGTGTATATGTGTGCATACTGCTGAGGTTCAGACTACTGTTCTGATACCTTCTTGGCACAACCTCATCAACTCAAGCTGCTCCTGCAACAGTGCTTGGTCCATTCAGCTTTATTCAGCTTATTATAGGCTTGACACACTCCAAAAATGCACATATACAAAAAACCCCCTGTTTTAGAGAATTTTGTAAATGACCTCCAAGTGCCGTGATGCTGTTACAGTGTTGGTGCTGTTTCCTAGCAATGCAAGTTTGAACTTGACCTTTGCAGATTGTGAGGGAAGTGCACAGATGTGTTACTAATCTCTGGGGAAGAGCAAGTTTATTTTAGGAAAATAAATTGTAGGGAAGACAATAATTTGAGATTTTTTTTTTTAAAAAAAGATCTCAGGCAAAAAATACCTGTGCAGTGGAAGAAAAATGCTAGGAAGGAACATGAAGGAGGGGTTTGGATCTATGATTATGGGAAAAATGGAAGAGTTAATAGAGTAGCAGGGGATTCAGTAGTTCATGGGAGCTTATGTGAGACATGAGAGCCACAATCACAGGAAAAATTATTTGAGGATGTCTTGGTTTCATCTAGGATAGAGTTAATTTTCTTCCTGTTAGCTGGTATAGTGCTGTGTTTTGGATTTGGGATGAAAATAATTTTGATAACATACTGACGTTTTCAGTTACTGCTAAACAGTCAAGGGCTATTCAGCTTCTCGTGCTGGGCTGCCAGCGAGAAGGTGGGGGGTGCACGGGAAGCTGAGAGGGGACACAGCCAGGACAGCTGACCCAGGCTGGCCAAAAAGATAATGCATACCATGCGACATCATGTTCAGAATATAATGCAGGGGGAAGAAGAAGGAAGCGAGGGAGACACTTGGAGTTATGCAGTTTCAATCTTCCCAAGTAACCATATGCATGATGGATCCCTGCTTTCCTGGAGATGGCTGAACACCTGCCTGCACATGGGAATCGGTGAATGGAATCCTTGTTTTGCTTTGCTTGTGTGCGTGGCTTTTGATTTACCTGTTAAACTGTCTTTATTTCAACCCATGAGTTTTCTCACATTTACTCTTCCGATTCTCTCCCCCACCCCACCAAGAGGAGGGAGTGAGTAAGCAGCTGGGTGGTGCTTTGTTACCAGCTGAGGTTAAACCACAATAGATGAATAGATAAGAAGGATGTGAAGGTCCTAAACATGAGAAGAGGGGACACTAATTTTGAGGAACAGTGGAGAGTGAGCTCTTAGATTTCCTTCCTCTCTTCTATGTATATTGGGATCATGCATCTCTTCTCCTATGTGTTTGTGTACTGCTCTCTCTGTGGAACTCCTTCTTGGTCCCACTTTAGGAAATCTTGCCCTTTGGAAGATGTCTACAGCTCCTGATTAGACAGATCTCATGTCCTCTGTGCTTCAGAGGGATGTGAAAAACTGTTTCCTTCCATCCTCTGAACATTCATGTGAAGCCTTACCTTCTAGGATAAATCTTTGCTAAAGATCTCAATTATTACATAGTAGATGCAGCTGCTTAATCTCAAGCAATATTATAGTCGACCGCCAAGCATAATTAAGATAATTGTTGACAATCCCTTCCTATTTAAAGATGAATCCTGTAAGTGATCTAAAATGTGCATGCTTACTCAGATTATCTTGGAGTTTTAACTTCACCTTGTGGTTCATAAAGCAGAGCTGATAATTCACCCGGGGGATCATTTGAGTGAGACATTCCAGGGACACCATTGCCAAGTCCCATGCATCATGGATTTTTCAAAGTCTGCAGCATTTATTGTACACCCATATTGTGTGTACATAAAACCATGACTTTCTTCATAGCTTCAGTTGCACTTAATCACTTGACATCTATTCTGGCAGGTGAATAGAAATGTCTCCTCCTTTGGAGAATTAACACGGGCATTCAGTCTTTAATTGTGGTTTGGGTTCAGTTTGTTTTTGTTAAAGAATACGCTTTTTAAAGTTTAGGATACCTCATGCTGTCTGCTCACCAACACAGAACAATCTACCAAAGATGGATTTGTAACCACTCATTTTTGATTGAACTGAAAAGACAAGCTAGTAAGTATTTCATACTTACATAGCTAAAAAACAGGGTCTACAAAGCTAAATGTTGAATTTGACATCTAGAAATATCATCAGAATGCATGTGGAATTCTGAATTAAAAATGGTTATGTTTTGTTTGTCATTGACTAGAGAAGAGTATCGAGGCTTTAGACATTCTAGTTTACTAAAGATTATAACTTTACAGTTATTCAGGCTTCAAATCTGGTTCTGGGACAGCATATGTTTACGGATAAGAGAGAGCTCAGTTTTTCATATATTGTGAAGAACACATTGTTTTGCTTTTCTAGTTTCAAATAAGTTATTAATTTTTTGAGGAAGCATCTTTTTCACCCTTGCTCATTTTTTGAAATTTTATCACCTGTTTTTGTGACTTCTTTTTCATAGGAAGATTAGGTTTTCATTGACTTAGAAATCCTCAACTACCTCAGAAACTGTGGTGTATTTTCTATTTCAGTTCAGCATATGAGGCTTTAGTAGTTCTGTTGTGGTTTATTGGTTAACTCAGGATTTGACTGTAAAAGATCTTTTGATTCCATAGTGGTTTTATTAAAACATATTTAGTTTTGTCTTGTGGGTTTGAACAGCTGTCATGTTCTGCAGTTCAGTATTTCATCTTTTCTACAGATTCCATTTTTCATTTGCCTATCATTAGGAAGTTCATTCTTCAGAAATAATTTTGCTATTACAGTGTGCATAGACCACAATATTTAACTGAAGTTTGTTTTAACTGTATTAGTTTGAACTGAAGAAATAGGAAACTTTGATTCTATAAATACTAATCTTCCTCAGTTCCTACTTTCTTCAGACTTCCTTCAGGGAACGAAGGACATTCAGCCATTTGCAGGCCCAGGCATCCAGGACTGAAAATCATTTCGGTCAGGGCTCCTTCTGAAAAATGTAAACTAATTTTAATAAAATTTTGAACAAATTATGCAGTGTTAGAAATCTATTCATTAATCTTTCCCAATTCCTAACTTGAATTTGGCTCAGTAATATGCTCAGTATGTTTTGACATCTGAAAATATAATTATTATTTTATTGTGAGAAAGAGCATAATGACAAATTATTCTTTCAGCCTTTAATTAGTAACACAGTTCATTAAGAGGTTTTTTTCCATGTTTAAATACTTTCAATGTTTACATATATTTTATATCAGTGTAGAATAATATTTTTTCTTTTAATTAGAGACTTTCATCCCATACAGGATATCACAGAATCACAGAATCACTAAGTTGG
>NW_010559974.1:554-810 GCF_000687285.1 Phaethon lepturus | reverse complement strand
GATCATCAATAAAGATATTGAATAAGACTGGACCCAGAACTGAGCCCCAGGGAACATCGCTTGTGACCGGCCGCCAGCCGGATTTAACGCCGTTCACCACAACTCTCTGGGCTCAGCTATTCAGTCAGTTTTTTACTCAGTGAAGAGTACACCCGTCCAAGCCATGAGCCACCAGTTTCTGCAGGAGAATGCTGTGGGAGATGCTGTCAAAGGCTTTACTAAAGTCCAGGGAGACAACATCCACAGCCTTTCCCTC
>NW_010559974.1:0-330 GCF_000687285.1 Phaethon lepturus | reverse complement strand
CTTCTGGGAGGGGGACCTCGCGTGTTAACCAGGACTGCTGATAAATGATGGAGAGTGGCTTGGCAAGCTCCTCTGCCATCTCCCTCAGTACTCTCAGGTGGATCCTATCAGGCCCCATAGACCTGTGGGTGTCCAGGTGGCTTAACAGGTCCTTAACTCTTTCCTGCTGGATTAAGAGGAGCTTATTGTGCTCTCTGTCCCTGTCTTCCAGCTCAGGGGGCTGAATACCCTGCGGATTCTTGACACTGGCTATTAAAGAGAGTGTCAAGAAGGCATTAAGTACCTCAGTGTTTTCCCTCTCCTTGGTGACAATGTTCCCTCCCATATCCA
>NW_010559973.1:0-19546 GCF_000687285.1 Phaethon lepturus | reverse complement strand
GGGGTTGTTGTGACCCCAGTGCAGGACCTGGTACTTGGCCTTGTTAAATCTTGTACAACTGACCTCTGCCCATCGATCCAGCCTGTCCAGATCCCTCTGCAGAGCCCTCCTACCCTCCAGCAGATCAACACTCCCACCCAACTTGGTGTCATCTGCAAACTTACTAAGGGAGCACTCAATTCCCTCATCCAGATCATCAATAAAGATATTGAACAAGACCGGCCCCAGAACCGAGCCCTGGGGAACACCACTGGTGACCGGCCGCCAGCCGGATTTAACGCCGTTCACCACAACTCTCTGGGCTCGGCCATCCAGCCAGTTCCTCACCCAGCGAAGAGTAAACCTGTCTAAGCCACGAGCCACCAGTTTCTCCAGGAGAATGCTGGTTGAGGCATTACTATGAGGTTCAGAGAATATTTAATAGCATTGTATATGGCATGGGTGAGACCTTAAATGGAGTTTCGTGCTCAGATAAACATACCTGTTTTCTGGAAAGATGAGTTCAAATTAAGGTACTGAAGCGTGTAGAAAGGCTTGTTTACCTTCATCAACTGCAGGTTTAAAGAAGATGTGACAGTTCCTTGTAAAAATACCACAGAGAATAAATCAAAAAGAGAACCTTGTTTAGGGTAAACATCAGTGGTGGTAGAATATCTAATAATTTATAATAAACTGCCTGTGAATACAATGGGGAAAGCATTAGAAAAACTTCCTAGGGGAGACATAAGGGTCTGAAACTGCATTCAAGTAAGCAAAGTAAGAACAGGAGTGATGTCCTTGGATGATCCAGGGGATTCCTCCAAGGTACCATGTTTTCAGCCAAAGTGCACATGGAAGACACAAAAACTATTCAATCTATCGGTAAATGAGTTTGACTGTGACCAGTCTAATACCTGTATGAACCATTCCTGAGAATACTTCAGTAATACAAATCATCCAACAAAAAGTGGTGACACATGTCATTTATTTAAGCAACACTGTTAGGCCTTTTTCCCCTTTCTGTAACTTGAAATGAGAATGATTCACCTTCCAGCCAGAAAGTTTTGGGTGATGATCCCATCGCATTCAATCTACTTATATATAAAGTAACACACAACTCCCTGACGTTATGCTGACTCTTTGCCCCACTGCCCTCCTTCATCAAATTCCTGAATACTGGCATTTCCACTTACTCTAATCACAGATACCCAGAGTTATCCCACTACCACAGACTGGTACCATTCTACTTGAGCAAGGGATTATGGCAAGGAAAATAACTTGCCTGAAATAGTAAAGCAAATCTATGCTGACCCTTGGATGAGAACTGAGGATAGACTGATTTCTCATGTATTGCTCCAGGCCATGAGCTGTGGGTCTGAGCATGGTAAAGCAATTGTAAAGAAGGGTAAAGAGCAGCTGCTAGTTGGATCTCATCCAAAAGAGATGTGTGTTCATGTGCTTTCACTACCACAGATGAAGAATTTTCACTGCCCTGACTGGAAAAAGGAACACCAGTGGGAGCTGAGGGGGTTGTGAGTCAGCCCTAATCCTTGTATGCCAGGGCTGGTGTGGCTTTGACATCTCATCTCCATGGCAGTAGTGGCACAGACTGATTATGGGCTACAGAAAGAACCAAGGAAAATAAAGATTTGCTGAATGCTACTCAGACAAGGAGAAATTTAAGAGCAAATGAGCCTGATCTGGTCACAACCAAGTAAAGCAGCCTGAAGAATATCCAGTTTTAGCAGGAATTGTACCACTTTACCAAGACTGAATGTATCACTCAGAAACAGGTGAAAGGAAACCATCCAACCATCACTTACACTGGCTCCTCCTGTGTTTTTGGATATTTTACAAAAACCCAGTAAGCAGTTCCTAGTTCAACATGCCATCCTATTTGGATAGCAAAAACATGACTGTGGGTCTAAGCATGGTAAAACAAGTTTGTGATGTGGGGCCACCCTGGGTCACTGGGAAGGTCCCCAGGAGCTGTAGAGCCTACTCTGTCTGTGTTGCCACTGCAGTGCTGGACCAGCCATCACCAGTTCCTCAAACCCCTTCCGCAAAATTTGGGAGAGAGGAACTGCTGCTGGGGGGTTCTACCTGCCTCCTTCATCCCCTCACACCCAGTGATATGCACCCCCTCCTGAGCATTTCAGTCACTGCCATTTGCCCTGACAAATGGGATGCCTTGTTCTCAACTACCAAAAACTCTTCATTAATACTGCCAAAGAATCATGAAATTGCTCTCGCTTTTCCCCTTTTTTCCTTTTCTTTGTCGTTTCAAACCACGAGCACTACATGCCTGCAGTTGGCAGGGACAAAGGGGGAGGCAGCAGGGCGGGAAGGGGAGAGGGTCGGAGAACATCTGTTTCACATTTAACCTGGAACCACAGTTTTTCATCGTGCTTCTCCAGCCTCGCTTGTATATTGATTTAATTACTAGGCTCTGCTAGTGCAAGAGATTTATATTAAAGCCTCATACAAAGCTATTGTGTTTTGTCACACAACAGTACTGAATCAATTACAAACGTGCTCAACATGATCCCTCTCAGTCGTAAGCATTTGCTCAGGGAGAAGCTGTCTGACCAAGATGCCAGTTGGACACTAGCTGGTCCCCAGGAAGGTGTGACACACCTAGCGGCTCTCGCTAGCAGGATGGTCTGCCCTTGGCACGTCACCATCACTGTCCCCTGGGTGCCACCGTTCTCAGATCTGCTTCATTAAAGGTTTGCACAGAGTGGAGAAACGAGGCCGACACACATGCATAAAAGCCTGGGCTCTGGTCTCAGCAGCTGCCTGGGAGTAAAGGTCCCTTGGATGTGCAAAGCAGCAGCAGTGTTGGCCCTGGGCTGGTGTGGCGTGGCCCTGCTCCCAGCAGCAGGGAGAAGTTGGCTGGTGCAATCACATCACAAAAATGGGAAAAAGCATTTGGGGATGGATGGTACTGGGGATGTTACTAGTGGTCAAGCATTGGAACAGGCTGCCCATGGACGTGGTGGAGTCACCATCACTAGAAAAAAACGTGTAGATGTGGCACTTCAGGATATGGTTTAGTGGGCATGGTGGTGTTGGGTTGATGGTTGGACTTGATGATCTTGAAGGTCTTTTCCAACCTTAATGATTCTGTGATTCTGTGATATGCTGCCCAGGGAAGTGGTGGAGTCACCATCCCTGGAAGTATTTAAAAGAAATCCAGATGTGACGCTTAGGGATATGGTTTAGTGGTAGACTTGGCAGTGTTAGGTTAATGACTGGACCTGATGATCTTAAAGGTCTTTTCCAGCCTAAAGGATTCTAGGATTCTATTCTATGATTCTAGAAGAGGGGCAGAAAAAACAGGGTCTACAGCCCTCCGAGTCCCTTTTCCTCTAATAAACCAGCTTCAGTAGGGAAGTAAAATGGCAATTGCTCTTTGTAGAGCATGACCCTTACAGAAAGGCAATTTGCTGCTTACACCAGAGGCCAATTCCTGGCTTGGCCACTGAATCGCCATATAACCACAGACAAAACCTTGCAAAGCCAATATTTCAAATATTGCTGATAATTTTGGGTACTGACAAAATTTCTGGCCCCTCAACACAAGCTTTCTGTAGAAAAACACCAGAATTGGACATATCTTGATTAAAGAAGTTTTTTAAGCATGTAAACCTACAAATTCATTTTGCAAACTACCCAGGAAACCATATAATAACTTACAATTTAAAATGCTTATATATAAAATAGCAATCAATAAATTTAACACCTAGAAAACTTCCAAAATTATCAGAAAACCCTGCACAAAAAAGCACCAAGGAGCCACAGAGCAGGTTGCTGTACCTGTGTCAGACGTGCAGATGCTCTCACTTAATGCACATAGTTGCTACCTATTTTTCTGCACAAACAGCATTTGCTGCTTTTTAATACCTGTCTTTCAAAATATTCCTGATGGGGCTGTAATCACAAACCAGTTCCTCCTCCACAGTCTATGTGTGCCCGGTTCCCAGGTGCACTGGGTCTGGTTGGACACGTCTCTGAGCAAGCCAACCGAGTTGAAGATGTCCCTGCTCACTGCAGGGGAGTTGGACTAAATGATCTTAAAGAGTCCATTGCAACCCAAAGATTCTATGATTCTATACGTGCAGCTACCTGGGCAGGCAGTACCGCCTTCCATGCAGGCTGTAAGGCAGAACTGGGGCTGAGAGTGCGAGGTCTCTTGCAACAGAGGCTGCTTTGAACTTTGTGTTCCACAAGTAAGCACAACCTGAGAGGACCCTTCAGGTACTAATGTATGTTAATAGTAACATTAAAGTTACTATACCTGACCAAAGTAAACTTTTCAGATGAGTTCAAATGGTCTGTTATTATTCTCTCTTATGTTCACAGAGAGCCTGAAAGATAAGAGCAAAGGCAGGGTTACCCAAGATAACTTTGCCTATGTCAGACCGTTTCACCATGCCGATTACTGCCTTCTGCCTCAGTTTACCTGTTCCTGCAGTGGAGATTGCATCCACCAGGGAACAGAGCAAAGCTCCTGTCACACAAACTGGTGGTGTGAAGCAGCTACCCATGGACTCCACCCACATACAGACCTGACTGATAAGTCCTCAGCAGAGCTTTGTCCTGTGGGTAAAAGCTAACAGGAACCCGTAGCCTTGGGAAAAGTTGAAAACATCTGAACAGATGGAGCCTTTAGAGCCCAGAGATTCTGAGCTAGAACTAGCAGTGCTCTTTTCAAAGCCAGACTGTAACTAGCGGCGATTAGAGCTCTTTACAATGAGCTTTAGCTAATTTGGGGCTTTTTGGAGATCCTTTTATACAGGTGACGTGCAAAGAATGGCAG
The DNA here is from genome assembly GCF_000687285.1 of Phaethon lepturus. Classification (NCBI taxonomy): domain Eukaryota; kingdom Metazoa; phylum Chordata; class Aves; order Phaethontiformes; family Phaethontidae; genus Phaethon; species Phaethon lepturus. The sequence continues at coordinate 14,745 of NW_010559973.1, read as the reverse complement.
CAGTTGTGTGCCGCCCGTGCACGCTGCGAGCCAGCCGGATGCAAGCCAGCTGCAGCCCAGAAGCCCTATAGCTGCATTGTCTTAATGCTGGCTCCAAGTTATTATACCTTATTTCTCAGCAGGGCTTTATTGCTTTCAGTATCCCGTTAACGTGGCTACTCGCTTCTCTGTCACGGGCTGGCAGAGAGCATGGTTAAAGCAGGCACTCTGCTGAGCGTTTTGGGATGGATGGGCGTACTCCAGAGGTCCCCACCTGCAGGGGTGTCCCCATGGCAGACCTGAGGTCCACGGGCAGCTGGTAGCCCCATGCACCAGCATTAAACAAGCGATGCTGGCAAACTTCCTCCTGGCAAACACCCTGAAGTAGTGTGTGCAGCTACCAGTGAAGCTTGCCCTACCACAGGCTTATAGGTGGACTTCAGGTCACAGAGGTAAATCTAGCTCTGGTACCTCTGCCCCTCTGAACACAACTAAACACCACTGGATCACAGTTACCCTCCGAAAGGATTTCTGTCTTCATCCATGACACAAATGGAGCAGCGCGACCATCCCTGAAGGTGAGTTTCTTGTCATCAAATGTGCAGGGCATTCCCATCACTGAGAAATGAAAGTTCTTCAAAATACAGGGAAATATGGCCCAGGTCCAAGCATCCTCATCTGGCCTGTCGTGGTAGGAGTGTGAAAGGCAGGAATAGCAGAAATGGTACTTCTGAGTTTAGGATTTCTGAAAAACAGTTCTGAAGCTACTCGAAGGAGCTATACTGGTATTTTGCCCACATCTATAACCAATGTTTGTAGGTTTATTTTTCACTAGTTTCTGTACATCTGTTTAAAATAAAGAGCCTTTGTTGGAAAATCATGTGTCATAACTTGACATCTTAACACCATGGAGACAACCCCTTTTCAAGTGAAGTAATTTCAAAAGTGTATACTCCTAGAAAAAAGATGAGAGAAGTATGACCAGGGAAATCTGTTTTAATTAATTGCTGCTTGATCAACCTCAGCTGCAAGGTACCTTCACTCCAGCAATTTGTAGTTTTGCATTGATGCTTGATTAGTGTTGGTCATTTTCTTTTCTACCTGAGTCATCTGGTTCTACTGTACAAGAAATGCGAATTTACTAAAGAATTATCTCACATTTCCTGCGCCAAAATAATATTTTGCAATGAACATTTTAAAATAATTAGAGCTGGTGGCAGAAATCTCCCAGTTCTTGAGAGCAGACAGCAGTTTTCTTATAACTGGGTACTTCCATGAAAATACTATCTCAGTGCCACAGTCTGCTATAAAGAAAAACAAGTTTTAAGAATCATTAGGAAAAAGCAAACTCTGCCACGGTGTGTGTCTATGCATCTGTGTCCTGAAAGTTGTGTCGTGTGGTCTCCTGACATCCCAGTGACAGAAAGATATAATAGACTGGAAAAGGTCCAGAAAAGGATAACAAAAGATAATAAAAGGCATTCAAGCTGCACAGGACAGTTTCTGTACAAGCAGTGCCTAAGAGAGCTGATAGTCTTCTCCTGGAAAAAGACAGCCAGAAGGGGATTTGATGGGATCCTACAAAATCAGGGAGAGGATGAGTGCAGATTGAATATGCACTGCCTGTTGAATAATTTTGGGTTGAATACACACAAGACATAGAGGATGTAAAATAAAATTATCTGGAAGCGGGTTCAGACCAAATGAGAACACTTTTCCTCACACCAGAAGCTGTTTAATCTGCAGAGCTCCTCACCATGGGTCTCAAGGGTGCCAAAAGATTACACATATTCACAAGGAGGCTGATGAGATTCATAATCTATCAAAGGCAATTAAATATCCATATGATGCCTCTGGCTTGGCAGGATGATGAGCTGTAAATTGCTGAAGACTGGAGGACATTTGAAAAAATCTCTCTTTTTGAGATATTTTGTATAGTTTCCTAGCTGTGTCCATTTGTCACCATGCAAGAAAAAATACAGGGCTATACTGCTGTTTACTCTGGCCCAGTATATCTGGTCTAATGTCTTTATACTGAGCCTGAACCACTAGTTAAACTGGTTACTATCGGTCTGAGGGAACACCTGTGAGAATATGTACCCAGAGCTACCGCTGAGCGCAGAAACCAGGCAGCCACAGCAGTGAGGCTGAGCTGAGATCCTGCTGCTCACGTATCGCTTTCATGGGGATGCCCAGGCGCTGCTGCATGGTAAACGTGGCAGCTCAAGCCACGTCTTGCCTGCAGGATGCTCGAATCATCGCCTGGTGCACAGGATAGACGTACCCATACTTCACCCTACATTGCTCTTCAAGTAAGTGGTCCCCAGTTATTTTTTGGACCTCAAACCACTGATCATACAAACTGTCTAAAGGTTGGTTTACTCCCTGGTTCTCTTTTGCGGTGGACCAGCTAGAAAAAAGCATGCAATGTGTAGATTGGAGACAGTTGAAGCTAAGGACTGCTCTGAATTGAGGTCCTATGATGGATGATGGATGAGGCTGCAGGTTCATTTCCCTGTGCCTTACAAAGTCCTGCAGCACTCTTCAGCCGCCCGTGTACCTTCATGTCACAGCCCAGGGCATGCAGTGCAACCCCTTGTTTACATTCCATAGCGTATTTCCCACAGAATCACACCCAGAATCATTAAGGTTGGAAAAGACCTTTAAGATTATCAAGTCCAACCATCAACCCAACACCACCAAGCCCACGAAACCGTGTCCTGAAGTGCCACATCCACATGTTTTTTGAGCACTTCCAGTGATGGTGACTCCACCACCTCCCTGGGCAGCCTGTTCCAATGCCTGACCACTCTCTCACTAAAGAAATTTTTCCTAATATCCAATCTAAACCTCCCCTGGCACAACTTGGGACCATTGCCTCTCGTTCTATCGCTAGTTGCTTGGGAGAAGAGACCAACACCCACCTCACCACCACCCTCTTTCAGGTAGTTGTAGAGAGCCATAAGGTCTCCCCTCAGCCTCCTCTTCTCCAGGCTGAACAGCCTCAGTTCTGTCAGCCACTTTCTGGCAAGCTGCAGCACAGCTGTAATAGAAACTTCACACTGGGGAAGGGGATTGGGGAGAATAAGCAAAATCATAATTTTCTCTTAGAGGACACCACATGGAGCCCACAGGAGACCCAGAGTCAAGTGCAAAGGAAAGGGGATGGTGGAATCAGATGCCCTTAGCAGTCTGAGCACATGCTGCTTGGCCTGAGGATCAGAGATCATGTCCTGGAGGGGAAGTATTTAGTAGAATTCATGTAGGTGATGGTTCCACTGATGACACAAATTACCCTTGAAGTAAAATCTGTTTTCATTCTAAAGACTTTTTATATGCCAAAAGGAGTCTAAGGATCATCTAGATGTTGTCTTCTGACCATCACTACCTACAGGCACTTCTTCCTGGCCACAATGAATTCAGTCTGTCTGTGATATACAGTAAATCAGTTCCACACAGATTCTGGGGTAGTTTTGTGGTGTGTAACATGGACATACACTTGAAGAAATTAAGAGTATATAATCCCCCAAAAAAACAGCCAACACTATCCCACTATGGCATAACCCAGATGTGATCCTACCACCCAGAACTGCTACCAGCAAAGAAGGGCCTGATTATAGCTCCTTTTCCACTGGGTGCTTGGAGTTCCCTGAAGAAACAGCTCCTCTGATAGCTTAAAGAATACGAGAGAAGTTAAAGACAGTCCTGACTGTAGGAGACTGCACAACAATTCTAAAAAACATGCTGTACAACCTGAGAGTCAAATGTCTGACAGAGCCCATGCAGCCCATCAGGAAACACACGCCGGTTTCAGAAGCCAACACTGCAGAGGGAAAGGTCACAGGCACCACCCTGGCAGCCACCACCTTACCCTTCAGCGTCCAGGTACTCTTTTACACTTGAGTCATGCGCAGGGAAAGGGGAGAGGGAAAACGTTATGTGTTGCAAGGCTGAACTCATGTCTTCAAGGTTTTTCAGGGTGCTTTCACCAATAGGTCACCACACCCTTCCCACATGAAAGAGCTGCACCGAAATGAATGCCAGTAACTTTTGGCCTCAGGCTGACGTAGCATTTTGCTCTTTCTCTGATGTGATGTGAATAAGCAAAGAGAGGTGTTGAACTGAAGTGCCTCGGACACTGCAGCATGCAGCATAACAAGGTCCCCTTTTCCATGTGTTACGATACGTTCTGACATACAGTACTGAATGTACTTGATTATTGCCTAAAATCTGTTAATTTCTGGGAATCGGTAAGGAAGCAGACTTCCAGCTAAGATCTTTATCCTTACATACCCCCTGGAGCTGGCCACTTCAGTAACAATTTTCAGCAATACAGTAATGAAGGATCTCTTTATATGAGCCACTAGACTGCCCTCACTATTTTCCCTCACCTTTTACTTGCCTCTAGTAAAAGTCCTACCTGGGGAGAGAGAAAAGAAAGGGAAAAAAGGGAAAGCCAAGAGGTGAGCAGCTTTCCCAGGCTGAATCCCACTTACTCTGGCTGCCTGCTATGGTCTGGAGCAGATGATTCCAAGCTGTGCTCTGTTGGTTACTTCATAGCTGTGCAGTGGAGGTACAGAGACAGGCAAAGACCACCCTCAAAGCATAAGCGTTGTCTGGGAATACTGGTGTGGGCCACCTTAACCAGCTCTCATAGGTCACAGTGTAAAGCTGATGAGCTAATGCTGGGCTGGGCTAGCAGCCTGCCCTACATCCAGGTGTCTGTGGCTGTCCCCTAACCAGCCACATGAGCCGGTGCTCAAGACAGCTCTGGAGACCATATCTACAGGTATGTTGTCTCTTCAGCAGAGGATTTGGGGATGGGCAGTGCCCTCCAGGGTCAACTTGGTCTCTGAGGCACATCGCCATTTCAGCTCCCTTTCTCTCTTTGTGTTTTGTCTTGTGCCCAAGCTTCCACATGACATTCCTCATGGAAGATGTGCAAGAGACGTCATACTACAGGCAGAAGAAATAATTTCTGATTGCTAATAAAGTAATGGGTCATAATGTGCTTTAAGGGTAAACATAAAGCTCTTTGCATCTCCCAGAGACTAGAAGCTTAACAATTAACCCAACTAGCTCAGGGACATGATGTCTCTGCAGGTATCCTGATTCCTGTCGTGCTAGAGGACTATAGCCATTTTGTTCTTCTGGACTTTTCGCTCTTCACAGCTGTCCTGGTTTCAGCCAGGGTAGAGTCAATTTTCTTCATAGAAGCTAGCGTGAGGCTATGTTTTGGATTTGGGATGAGAAAATGTTGATAAGGTGCCGATGCTTTGAGCTGTTGCTAAGTAGTCAAGGACAGTCCAGCTTCTCATGCTGGCCTGCAGTGAGCAGGCTGGGGGTGCACGGGAAGCTGGGAGGGGACACAGCCGGGACAGCTGACCCAGGCTGGCCAAAGAGATATTCCATACCATATAATGTCATGCTCGGTATATAAAGCTGGGATGTAGAAGAAGGAAGGGGTGGAGGGATGTTCGGAGTGATGGTGTCTGTCTTCCCAAGAAACCATTATGCGTGACAGAGCCCTGCTTCCCTGGAGATGGCTGAACACCTGCTCGCCCATGGGGAGGAGTGAATGAATTCCTTGTTTTGCTTTGCTTGCGTGCGCGGTTTTTGCTTTACTTATTAAACTGTCTTTATCTCAAACCATGAGTTTCCTCACTTTTAATCTTCCGATTCTCTCCCCCGTCCCACCGTGGGGGAGTGAGCGAGCAGCTGCGTGGGGCTTAGTAGCTGGTTGGGGCTAAACCACGACAACAGCCTTCCCAAAAGACCTTAGATCTCACACCTTCAAGAAGGAGGAAGCAGAGAAGTTATCACTAGTAAGAGCTCAAAACAAGACTGAAGAGAGGCATCTGCCACCTTTGTTCTCTACTCCAGTGGATGCCACTGCTTCTGAAAACAAGTGGTAAAAACTAGAAAACTAACAGGGACTTTGATTGCCCAGAAAGGTGGTAGATGGTCCATCCCTGGAAACAGTCAAGGTCAGGCTGGACGGGGCTCTGAGCAACCTGATCGAGTTGAAGATGTCCCTGCTCACTGCAGGGGGGTTGGACTAGATGACCTTTAAAGGTCCCTTCCAACCCAAACTATTCTATGATTCTATGATTCTATTTTTCTTGCAGGAGGGTTTCTGCTCCAATGTCCTCTCCCATGTTGGTCCTCATTTTCTGTCTCCCACTGTCAATGCTCTCCTGCTCCACGTCCTCATTATTGGTGTTTCCAGCCTCCTGCCCTTTCCCTGCCAGGCACCAGAGACCCAAAGTAAATACATAAGTTCACTGAATTAACAAGGGAAGTGACTGGACCTAGCAAGACAGGCACCTGTCACCTTGGTGGTATCCGTCGGGTTCACTCCATTCCACGTCGGGCACTGCTGCATGCTCAGACCATGAGGTGTTTAAGGCAGGGATTATGTCTTCTGAAGTTTGCACAGAGGTGCTGACTGTGGCCTTTGGGCAGTGTGAACATTAAATAAGACCCTTGTACTATAAAACATTCCCACCTGGAGAGGTTCAAAGAAAAGCCTCCTTGTACAAGTGAAATTCCTGCTTGGTGCATAGTCTGTTTATTTAACAGAGCTTGGCAACTGAAGCAAATCGTTGTGCAAGAACAAGCAGAGACTTCCCATTGCTCTCCGCCAGCCCTCCCACGGCCCGATCCACTAACGTGTGCCTGCTGTTTTACCAGCCTGGGACCGGCCATGAGATGGGGCCTTTGCTGCATGCAGAGGTGACCCTGCAGCTTAAGAAATATGAAGTATCAGCCCTGAGGAGAAACCAATGGAAATGTTAATGCAATGGACCAACATCTGTCGTTCAAACCATGTGTGATGCATTATAATTTCCAACAAAGACTGATACAAGTACATGCTGCAATAAAATTTTAGCATTAATTATTTTCAAAGATCAAGTGGAAAAATAATTTGTTCTACTACCCTTTCATTTCTATGGGCTGCTGACAGCAATTCATTTGTTCTTACCAGTCTTGTGTGAGTCATAAAGAGGAATTGAAGGGGGAAGGAATGGATTGTCTCACTGAACTCACAGTAAGCAAAACTTAAGCAAAAACCATTAACTCTTTCCTGTTTCTCTTACTCCTCCCAGTACTGGCCGTACATATCACACATTAAAGGGACTCTGTTTACATAATTACATTTGTGCACAGACATTACATCTACTACATAAAAGCAATGCCTGAAAAAAAGCAGCACTGTATTTTAAGCCTTCTGTGACGACTTTCTTCTTCAGCCTCTGAATTTCTGGTTTCACCATGTGCAAAATGGGATACATGTTCTCTTATTGCAAATTGCTTTGAGATGTATGGATGAAAAGTGCTATATATGTACTCCTGAGTACGGGCAGTTTATTTGTTCCATTAATAACCAGTTCCCTCAACGAAGAGATTTTATTAAGATCAACAGGAGAGCAGGGGGGGCGAAAAAGGCATTTAAATTGGGGTAGATATTTAAAAGTGAAACTAGTCCATGCCCCTGCAATATAACATCTAGGAAAAGAAACATTATTTCAACAGGTGTATTTTATATATCACATGCACGTGCACTTTCACTGCTTGAAGCCCCTCTAGTGAAATTCACCTGGGCAGCAAATGAGCCTGTAAAGTTACATTATTAATTTTCAGGCTAGCATACCCATTTAGATAATCAGCATCATGCCTTAGTAATTTACTCAACGAAGCCAATTCAGCAAAATTGCCCTTTTTACGGCATATGTACCCCATATGTGGAGGCTGGATCTATCCTTTCATTCCAGTATAGTAAGTAAGAACATGTTGTCAAGATGATGTAAACGCAAGGCTTACACTAATCAGCCATGATGCACCATCTAAGGATTTGACTAGAAGCTGAGCATTCTTTTTATATTTATATGCCATATTTCTGCACGTGTTAGAGCCCATGTAATGAAGCTACATGGTGCTCATGATCAGGCATGGCGCAAGTTGGACTGCAGATGCAGGTTTCCTGTGCCATCATCAAAGGAGGATCCGTACTGTGCTTTCACTGCCTAGCCACATCTGGGCCGACGTACAGTGGAGAAAGCACGAGGAAGATCCTGCACAGACCGGGGAGCCTGTGGGACAGGCACTCAGAGCACTTCCAGCAGCTTGTATTCAACTCATTTGGGGGAAATCAGTCACAAACAGGACCCACAGAATGGAAGCTGGCTAAAATAGGGAGAATTATTTAACGTGTCTTAACAAACATACAGCTGTATATGAAACATATTGTGTTTGGTATTTAGCCATGGACACAGCAAGCCACGGCAGCTACGCGTTGCAAGCCTGTAGCCTGGTCTTGAGACCCTCAGATGTCCTGCTGACTTAACTTCAGTCATTTAAATGTAGATGCACACGTAAAGCCAACCCTCTGGATGTCCTTCACACCCAGTGGCTGTAGAGAAATACAGTCAGAGTGAGATGCATACAGCTTATTTCAGACTTTTGCCCTATGATCAGATGAATTATTCTCTAAAGGAGCCTCACAGTCTCCACTGACTGTAGCAGAAACTTAGAGTAGATAACAAACTTCTATATGGATGAAATTAGTCAACACGCGCTGAGTTGTATCCACTGGGAGAAGTCTTGATACCAGCATGACTTCACCTGAGTACAAATTTCCAGTCAAGCAGAACCAGGGGCAGATGGGGCTCCAGTACAGAAAAAACTTCAGTGGTGCTTGTTCAGTGGAAAGTGAGAATCAGTTCAGCCCAGCTGAATGATGAACATCGTAAAATGGAATACTCAATTTAATCAAAGCCATTATAGTGGAGAATCACCTTAATTATTAGTGACTATATTCAAGGCTCATGGAAAATTTTGAAAAAATTTCCACGTCTCATTTGTTAATTGCTTTTCACTCAAACGGGTATCTCAAAGGGGAAAGCACCACCTGATCCCATAAGGAAAAAAAGATTAATCTGATATAATCTATTTTATGCAAATTAAACAATATGGAAAATGGAACCTCTGGGGACAGCCTGTGTGAAAAGGTTACAAATATTGTTTTGCCCAGCAGGGATGATGTCATGGTTTCTGTCAGAATTACTAAAAGACAAACATGTATTTTCTGCAACATGGGTTTAGAGATATATGGTCTTTGTACTTACAGGCTCACTTTCCCACAGAACTTCATGAACTGAAGAGTGAACCTTCATAACACTGTAGCAGTCTACAGCTTTTCTTTCTTTTACTGTATCTTGTAAAAATCTCTCAGTTCTTCATGTTAATAACCTTCTCTATATTTTCTGACATTACATCTGAAACGCATTAAAGAATTATTCAAAATTTGGACAGACAAACGCAACAGAACAATTACATTTAAACATTTTTGATCTCAAATGTTTAACAGACCACTACAACTTCACATCTACATACCAGACAGTCCCACAAGAGAGCTTTTCTCTTAGATCTGTTTATGAACTTAATCATGAAAAATGCATTATATTTTTTAGATTTATTTATTTATATTTAGATTCACACTTGACTTGACTTGCTGCACAGAAATATATGTCTATAGGCATTTTGCAGATTTAACTGAATTGAGATATAAGTGGGTGTGTACAACTTTGATTTCTTGTGTGTTGAATTAGCATCTAAGAGTCTGAAATAACACAACTGGGAAAAAATTAAGACTGATTTATCCATTTCAAAAGCTGATCCCACAGACCTTCACTCTAAAATTTCCTTCCTAAGAACTCCCGGTATAAAATCCCTAAATAGAATTCTTTATTTTCTGTCAGAGCAGCACTGGGATTCAGGTCAGAGCTGTGCAGCCCAACCGTTGTCAACCAGTCCTGGGACTAGAGGCCAGAAAGCATGACCCGGGGGCAGGATCAGCACAGACAAGGATTTCCAGATCACAGTCCAGACCTCTAGGTCCGCGACTAGGCAGGTAGGGAGGGAGAAAGAGGAAACTTCTGTCAGGATAAAAATGGTAAATGTGCTTAGAGTGCAGCACCATAATAGATGAATTGGCTGGTGGCAGTTTCCACCCGGTGATTTGGTAACTGCCCATGATTTTATCAGTGAGTATTGCTGAGCCAGGCCAATCTCTTCCAGTTGTGATCTGACATAAATTCATGTGTTATAGATATTGTCTCATCTGTCATACTTAGACAGTCCAAGCCATTTTTTTGCTGATCAGTTGCTACATAACAGAGTTCTGGTAAAACAAATTATGAGGATTATATCATCTATCACCAAAACAGGTTAAAAAAATGAGAGAGGAAATTAGCACATGGCAAAGCTGCAAACTTGTTGTGTCCTATGTGATACTAATTTCCACTGAGCTTATGCTTCTTGAGAGAGGCGATAAATGCAATCCTAACACCTCCATATTTCAGCTTGTGTCCATGAGCAGTCTCCCTCCACTTAGACTGGTAAATCAAAGGGGGATTAGACAGCCACTCACATTTCAAAATCAACAATTGTTCAAAACCCAAAAGTGGCCCAACAAACAGCTTGTATCCTGGTGGAAGGAGACAACCTACCAGCTCTACAGCAGCTGGCCCGTGGAGGCAGAATCAGTTTTTATGGTTTACAAAGCTAGACAAGAACACAACAACTGTATAAATTAGAAGCTTATTTTTCCTTCAGTAACCACTTTGTGACCTACTACCATGTGTACTTGGTAAGAAATCAATCTATACTTGTTAGAAGTCCATTGCCTTAGTAGACCCATTTTACTTCTTTGTCCTTGCCCGCATTTGTGATGACCCAGTCTTGAACAGCAGAAACAATGTTGTATAGCAAAATATGTGCTCAGAATACATCCACCTCATGGGGACAATACACTGGTGTCACTCAAGTCAGTGATGAAGCTCCCATTGTTTTCTCTATATGCTGAATTCTAAAGAAAGTGGAAGAGACTAAAAACTGATGCAGGAAAAATGGGTCCATAGTCTTCCTGACTTGGATACATATTACTCTCTACGTAATACCTGCATTACAAAAGAAAAACTAGGTGGTTTTACTCCCAAACTCAAATAAATATATATATGAAGAAGATATTAATGCTGTATTTTCCCAAAAATCTAGTTACTGGCTGATGGAATATACCTTCCTCATCAGACTCCACTGTAATACCTTCTCACTCTTAATTCAGAAGTAACTTTGAGAATAAAAGTGGTTCAAAGTAATCAGGAGAATTTGGAATACAGTAGTGCTGCCCTCTGTGGTTTAAAAGACATGAAAAAGAAGACAGCCATGAATTATGCCTCTCAGACTGTGATGAAGAAGGAGATCATGGGTAAAAGGGGCATAGACATCTCTAAATACAGAAAGGAATATGGAAACCATTTTCACACTACACACTGCAGCAAATGTGAGTATCTTATCGCATCTATGCTCTCTAGCAATCTGAAATCCCTGAACAATCATTCTTCTTTTTTGCAGCACAAGTCCAATGATGAGGATGTTAAGTCAAGAATACAGAATTTGATTGGCACTGTCAGTCTCCTGGAAGAATCCAAAGATGAACAGAAGAAAGCTCTGAAGTCAACTCTTGGATAGTGATGAGAAGTTGGACACTTCAAAGCTCACTCAGCTGTAGAAAGGATATTTACAAACTAAGGCTGACTAAGGTCAAGGACACCTGGTAGTAAAAAAATGTGTAGTTTTTGTTATTACCCAAATATGAGAAGTCTAGTGGAGCCTCCCTGCTGTGCTTATAAAGTCACATGATGTTCTTTATTCTGATCATTCATGCAAAATTAACTTAGTTCTGTTCTGCTTCCTGCTGCCCCATGAAAAATCATTAAAATATCGCTAAGAGTTACTTAAATAACATCCATTTTTCTAAGGGTGATAAGAATTTTGTTTATCCTCTGCAAGTGCCAGGGTGTTTTAGTTGGATTTGGATAAATACTTGTTTGCAACATTAGCGACTCCACTGGGGGAATCCAGCCTGGAAAATTGCTAATTGCATTTTTCCCTCCAAGTCATAAGTCGCTCCTAGTGCTTTTATGTGGGTTTTTCCACTCCACATTGTCACTTTAGCAATGCAGCACTCAAACACTCTTACCTATGTAAATAATAAACCATAGCCTAGATACTGGAGTACTTAGGTTCTCACTGACAGAACTCTAACTTAACAGGGCATGATTCTTCAGTTTCTAAGCTTAAAAAGATAAAAACAGACAACACATTTACAACAGAATAAGAAGGGCATGGACTTGCAGTGCACTCTGTGGTAATCAGCTATGTGCATAATCTCACCGTTCAAGTAACTTTACCAATTTATTTCCTTCAGGTCCCTTAGGTATGAATGTACTACCGCATACCCCATAGAAAAACACCGGATAGTTCTGGTTCTTCTTTAAAACATCAGGGAGACTTCACCCTGGTGAGTTTTTCCAGTGGTTTTGACTTGATTGCTAAAAGTAGAGTCCTCTTGAACCAAATTTTTTTCTCTGTGTTGTCATTCAGAGGCATTCTTTTCAATCCACCAACTAGAAGGAGATCCTTGAGTCTTGTTCGTAGCATGCTTCACATTCCTCGAGTAATTCTTGCAACTTTTCACAGGAATCTTCTCCAATTTTTCAGCATCAGTCCTCAAGTACAGAGAGGAGAAAGAATTGGAGACTGCAGCACGTACACTGCTGCCCACTGAAAGTCTGGCCACTTTTAAGTGTTATGAGTTGAGTATGAAAAATGGAGACACCTAAAATTACTAGACAGTTGAAAAAATTTGCCCTAGTGACAGATTCACTTTCAACATACACTAGAGTGCATTACTAATACCTCGCCGAAAGTCACTAGTTATAACAGTTTCAGTAGAAGAAGAATCAGATCTTCAAGGTCTGTCCTTAAAGTCTTCATGCCAAAATATTATAATGAGTTAAAAAATCTGACACACACTGGAGTTTACAAAAAGGAATAAGAAAGAGGCACTCCCATGCCCTTCCTGTTTCAGTTTACTTTAACTGGTGACCATAATGTAAATAAACTAAATAAGCAGCAAAAACAAATATTCTTTATCCCGTCAACTAAACAACTGTTGTGTTCTCAGGGTTTGCAAGGAAAAGAAATACACGTTATTAGCTCAGCTAACACAGCTGTAGAGACACAGACAGGCTTTTGGACATGTGAGCTATTTGTTCTTTATGAAAGCTGGAAAGGCTGTGTTAATTCCCTCCTGCCCTCAGCACTTGCAAGGGGATGTGAATTCCCTGTGTTAATAACTCACAACTATTATGATCCTTTCTCTGCTTAAATGCAGAGTGATTGTCCAGCTGCCAAATGTGGCATCTGAAGTGGAAATTTAGGGGGGATCCTGGAGTGCAGAGTATCTGCAGGAGGGGAAGGAGGCAGGAGTCTGCACTTTGGGCCAAGATACTTGCTTATTAATTAGTGCATTATCAAAGAAAGTGAGCGATTTGATTTGAGCCAGATGAGCAATGTAGTGACCATGCCGGGAGGGGATTGGTACCATGATAGCCAGCCTATCGTTTCGTATATCTGTATCATCTTAAAATTCCAGTTGCAAAGTACTCACTCGAAGTGAGGCACCAGCCATAAAAAGCCATGTAGACTGTCTTCTTCTAACCTGGCTTTGCCTTAGCTGTGGCTCCTGGGAGAGCCTCCCAGTTCCCACGGCTCCACCTGCACCCTAATCCTGGGAAACCTAGGTGGAGGCAGGCACTGTTCCCTCCCCAGCATCCCTGCCTGGCCGTACAACACACCAACGCACAGCCAGGACACCAGCATCCTGACAATCCACCAAGTAGACATGCTGAACAGCTCACACGTAAGTGCTATTACAGATCTTCCCAGGGTCCTTCAAGCATATTGACATTAAAATGTCATATTGGCCAGACACAGAGCAAAAGCAGGTTTTTCAGGGTGAGTGAGATTTAACTCCAGAGTTCAGTTTGGAGATGTTGTGACTCTTTCTAGCCTTCTAAATCATAAAGGATGATGACCCTTCAGCTAGTGAACTCACCAGTGCATGGACCAGTTACTTGTCAGGTCGTTCAATGGTGTCATTTGTCACCAGTTAACAATTGCATCAGTGACCAAGATTTCTAACATCAGATCTTTGCTCACTACATAGCTGCAAGCTTGAAGTTGAAAACACGTGGCATTTTTTACTACATTACACATCTGGAAATTCAAAGTTAACCTGCATTTGGAGACTCTGAACTGAAAAATAAACAAAATCTAATCAACTGTGGCTTCATGTAGCCTTGGAAACAGTTATGGCTTGAGAGCAGCTGTGCTTGTTATTTCAGTGTTTTCTGATATGCTACAGTAAGTTACGTCTCAATTACAAGGAATTTACTCCTCTGTTACATCAGTCAGGGTAGTCTTCTGCACTGTATGTTAGTTGAATTATTTGTGGTGCATCATGGAGCTCTCAGCCAGAGAAATCCCACACCCTCAACATCAAACTCAACTGCTGGCAGTGTCCTGCACATGCTCACGGAGCAGCTGGTGGGTCACCCGCCGTTCTGACCTCAGCACGCTTGCAGGCTCCGAAGACTTCCCTGGGTGCTCTGCAAACCAGCGTTGTAGCCCCTCTCCTACAGGCATGTCCCAGCACATCTCACCGCCTCTTATCATGTGGCTGTGCTATGCTTACATGCACCAGGAAGAATTGTATCTTACTGGAAAATACTGTCCTAAAATAGTAGCGAAACTCTCTGTCATGCATCTTGCAACTACTTTTAAGTAATTGTCCCATTTAGAGCCTGGTCTAAGGCTGATAAAATCAGTGAACAGATGACACTTGGCAGAAAGGGGCTT
>NW_010559972.1:0-25121 GCF_000687285.1 Phaethon lepturus | reverse complement strand
GTGGATACCTGGACTGGCTATTAAAGACTGCTATAGCAGAGAAGCAGGAGGAGGCCTCCAAGCTGAGAATGAGCTCTCCAGCCAGGATAGACAGAGAAGGCAGAGGAGCTGCCACTAGGGTCCAGGGAAAACAGTAGAAGCTATGATGGGGCATGGATAAGGCCAGTGGGGGTGTAAAAAGATCTGATAGCAGCTGGAGGAAGCCAGGAGGTGGCCAGCATGCCCTTCTCTGGGACCTTCTGCTCACTTTCTCCTCACCCGGGGCTCCCAGCACATATCCCTGCCTCCAGAGCCGCCCTCCTCTCGGACAAGCCCAGCCACCACGTGCTGCCAACGCCACTGCCTCCCTGGCTGGTGCAAGCCAGTGCTCTGTTGGCATCTTGAGTCCTGCTTCTCTGGACAAGCCCCTTATGCAGGAGAGCATAAGCCTTGCAGGAGAGACCATGACTTGCTGCGCTGACTGTGAGTGTGGGCCAAATTATCTGCTGCTGCAGTCCACGCGGTCTCCTCAGTCCGGTGCTTTGCCCGGAGAAGGGCAGCTGCTGCAGAAGTGTGCTGCACATGGTGCCCCTCCATGGGCCGCCTTTAAGCTAGAAAGCGTTGGATCTGCTCTCAGCACAGCCGTGTAGGAGCACCTCCTCTCTGCCCGGAGAGGCCTTTGGGTTTGCTCTTCATGGAGGTCTCCCTAGCAGAAGAGTTCTGGTTTCCCCGGCCTTTTTGCAGAAGAACATAGCAGTTGCTTTTGTGAAGGGACAAGAAGGTGCAGAGAAGTGCAGAGAGGGATGCGTGTGCTTTGTGCATATGCCCGGTTGGATATTGCAGAGGAAAGTTGCTTTGTTATGTGTACGGGCTCTCATTGTGCATCTGGGGGAGCACGGAGTCTGGGGAAGACGAATGGCAAAGCACAGACTGTGTGGTGAAGCACAACTGCCCTGAGCACCAGATCGCACCTATCCCCTCGCTGAGGGTTCGTCTTTGTTCGTCTTTGTTTTGTTTGGCAGGGAGGGGGTTGTTATTGTTTGCGAGGGGAGTGTAGCTTTGCAAAGTTTAGGGCAAAACAACCCAGGCAAGGAAATCTTCAAATAAAAAATTTTTTTCTCTCTCTCTTTTTTTCCTCCTTCTTTTTTTCCCCCATTTTCACTGCCATTTTTGCCCAAAAGGACATTTTTCCTGTGAAAGGAGCCGGAGGCTCGTCCCTCTCCTGGCTAAGGCTAGCCTACCTCCACAAGAAGCTGCTGGCAGTTGACTTGGCACGGAGAGGTGGGAGAGCACTGTGGGATGTGAAGCCCCCGGCTCCGCTCCCCCTCCACGCAGAGACCTAGTGTCTCTTCACCACACCATTGCAGGCTGGGCGTGGAGAGGGGTGTTCTTCGCACGGACCCCTCCCTGACAGCAGGCTCACGCAGACATACCCCAGAAAATAAAGGGAAAATTAGGAACAGCCTTGAAGGGAAGGGCTTCGGCGACGCACGCTGTGCTTTGAACGGGCACTCGCAAAGTTGACTGACTTCAGTTTGCAGTAGCTTAATTGAGGAAGTGGATTAAGTTAAATCCTGAGAGCATTCCTCCTAGAGCGAGAGCACCCCGCAACCCGCAGCCCGTCCCTGAGGTCGCGCCCTTCACCCGGCAGTGCCTGGGGGGTGAATACCCCGTACCGGACGCCAGCTGCAGGTCGGCACCGCCGGTGGATGTGACCGCACCTCCCAGGTAGGTCTCCCCGTGCGGAGGGAGTCGGCCGTCCCGCAGCAGTGCTGGCAGGGGAAGGTCTGGCACCAGCGTGCTGGGACAGCCAGCAGCTCGTGGCACCGCGCGCGGCAGACGGAGCTGGGCAGCGAGGCGGCGTCTCACCGTGACAGGGCAAGGGGAGTGGGAAAAGGGGGTTGTCAGCTGAGCCAGCAAGGGAGTTTGGGGGGCCCTAGTCAGCGAAGGAGGGGGGAGACCTGTCACCCCGTGGACACCGTGTCTCTGTGGACAGGAGTGGGGTCACAATTCCGTTAACCCCTGCCCGTCCTGCATCACTGTGCCCAGAACAAGAGGGGTCTTTACTACTCAGGGACCCACCTACAACTAAATGTCTGGTTTACTGGAAGAACAGGGAGAAGAAAAAGCTAATCTGGACCTTCACAGCTTGACACCTCTCACAGCCCAGGGTGCTTTTCAGCCCTTCAAGAGGGGGAAGTAGCAGTAAAACCCTCCAGCCTGCTCTGGAGCAGGGAGTACAGCGAGCTCTGCTGAAGTAACCCAGCAAGGGGCTGGCTCACCTGTGGTGTCGAAGGGTGATGCTGAAGGGTGGTATCAAAGGATGAATTTGGGGTTTCTGAATGGGTTTTGTCCTGCTCTCCTGTATGCCTGGTGTTGCTGAAGGGGAGGAGAACAAATAGTGATATTTAGGCTTTTGAGTGGAGGATGAGCAGGCATGCATGCACCCGCTACCGATTCTGCTCTTTCTGTGAGGAGCTACGGTGCAGTCCCTCCAGCCTCTGGGTATCTGCATCACTGGCCCAAATATTAAAACTCAGACATTCAATCCTTCCCCCTGCCTTCAGTCTTGGGCCTCGCTTGGCAACAGAATACTAAAAACAAACAATCAAACAAACAAACAAAAAAAACCCAAAAAACAAAAAACCCAGTGGTTTATCCCCTGCTTTCCAAACCTTTGAGTTGTGCTGTGATAGTGATTTCAAACCTTTCTGTGGCCAGAGGCTTAAAACATTCCACTGGAAAATAAAACCTGAGAATTACACTTCATAGCAGGACTCCAGGTGCTGGCACCTTCACAAGAATATCACCCACGATAAGACTTGTGATTTAATCCTGGGAGGTGGCATTGCTGCCTCTTAGGCAGTGCTGGCTGGTTACCAGATATGCCTGGCTTTGGTAGGGAGACCCTGGGGGATCTTTCCCAGCTCCCCTCACCCTCAGCACCTGGTGCTCTCAGGAATTGCCTGCTGTCTCCTCCACCGCTCAAAGGCGACATACATCAGCCCCCACCTCCTCTCCCTTTCCCTGCAGATTGGGAGCATTTTATCCACCCGGTTGCCTTCCCAGGAGATGAATATTTTAAAATCCTCCTTTTTGCTATTTTACACAAAATATACGAAATGTTAAGTATGCGTCAAAGTGTCCTTTTGATGTTTTCTCTCTTCTACACACCAGGGCTTCCTGGGCTTGAGCTCAACGATTGATGCGGGAGAGTCCCTTTGTGCATCCCGCTGCGAAGGACTCCCGTGGAGGCAGCCCTGGGCTGGCGGAGCCTGGGCAGGTGAGATCCTCCACTCCAGCGACCACGGCGTGTCTGGAACTGCTGGATAATTCATTCCTCGCACATCTCTATTGATTTATTTATTAGACTCTTCACTCAAAGGAATGAAGATCTGTGCTTCTGTAAATTATCAAACTGGCAATGCTGGAAAGCAGCCATGATCCGGGCACGCAGCCACCTGCAGAGATGCTCGGAGACTTGCCTTCGAGGCATCGCACGCACCCAGGTACCAAGTCGCCTGCTGGGAGGTGAATGTTGCTGCTTATGCCCGTATATAGCCTGGCTCCTGAAGACAAACCATGTGAGAAATTATAATAAATACCGTAAGTCAGGGATTTCTAAGAAACCAATGGTCCAGCTCCTAGAAGTGAGTCATATCAGTTATTACACAGGAAGACCTGAAGTCCAACATACATTGCACTCTGCAAATCTAGATCATCGGGACAGCCTGATTTCTTCCTGTCCCAGCTGACTAGGCATGAGCTTGTGCCCTGAAGCTGGAGAACTGTTAATACACTTATTTTTTGTCTTCCTTAGTAGTACAACTTCAGGCCCTGTTCTTATTCATAAAAAAAAAGCCTCATCAAAGGCACATATAAAGAGAAGCTGACAGAGTACAACAAAAGGGAGAGACACTCAGAGGTCTTCTCTGTACCTCATCTGCGCTCGTAAACACTCACGCTCCCGCCCCACTTTTGCAGGGATATTCCTGCTTCACCCTGACTCCTGCTGCAGATTCCACCTCCCGCCTCCCCGTGTGCACCAGCATTCTCATCGTCCCCATCTCTCGGCCTTCCCGGCCCACCCTCAACGTTTGCTTGCCTTCTCTGTGAGGCTGCATCCCTCAATATACAAGTGTCTGGGTCTTTCCCAAGGGAGGTGTGTTTTCCACTCTTCCTGCTGCCACTTCATCTTCCTCTTCAGCCCTTCCAGGCTCTAACAGTCCACTGATGTCCTCTCTGTGGTGTTTCTCTCCTCTAGCACCTGCCCAGGCTCCTGGCACACCTTTATGCTCTTTGATCCACTGCCTCTGCTCCCATGTGTCCATACCTTCTCCTGGCCAAGTCTCCAGGTCTCTCCTTCCTTCTGCTGCTTCTTTGCTTTTGGCTGCTTTGGGATATGCTTGATCTTATGATGCCCTCCCAAGCTCAGCTGTAGATTGTGACCTCCAGTGCTAGGCAGGGATGAGAGTCAGGTCAGCAATTAGTACCACAGGGCTGGTAGGAAGGACCTGGAGAAGGAATTCCAGGCACTGGAGAGCTGGATTCAGTGAGAGCATAACAACGTGCTCTGAGTTGCCCTCCGGACCCCACTGAGCACAGTGGGACTCAGACCCTCACCTCACATGGAGCCACCCACATGGAGACACCTACATGTAGCTGTTGGGGACCTGGACCCCAAACTCACTGCCACTTTCCTGGCAGAGCGTCAAGACCAGGGCACACCGTGCATCACAGGAGGATGCCGGCTCATCGCTGCAGTGGAGCGGTGCGGTATGCAAAGCCACCACCTCTGGTGTCCAGCTCTAAGAAGGGCAGAGCCACTATCAGGCTCAACTCCAGACCTGCAGATTGCTTGGAGAGCACGTGAGACTTGACTCCCATAGAGGGTTCCCTGCCAAAAGCAAAGGCACGGCTGTGACAGAGGTCACGCAGCAAAGTCCCTCATCTGTGCTGTGGCCTTTGTGAGCGGAAAGCCAGCAGTGACACAGCCCACTCGTGATGCTGAGGCCTCTGTCCCAATGCATGATGACCCCAGGTGTACAGAGTGACACCATGAACGCCAGCGGGAACCCGCTAATTTTTGGGCACAGACGTAAACCACTCTTCTGTCTAGGACTCTCCTAAACACTGTTTTTCAGCTAATTAAAATGGTATCAGCCGTTAACCGTCTGAAGATCTGTCAGCTCTACTAAAGGTAGGTGGTGGCTATTTATTTTCAACGTAATTGTCTTAAAAAACCTGCAAACACTCACCTGAAAAAAAGCCCTTTAAAGGTTCCAAACGTTTTCTCCTACAGAATGTTTGTTGATGGGACTGACTATTCCCCGGCTTCCCCTCCTCGGATCAAAGCCTCCAGCGCATGCTGGAAGAATGGTATTTCCAAAGAACCTCCCCCAGGAGAGACCTGCTCACCCAGCAAACGAGCACAGGCACTTCTTGGCTTCACCACAACATCATTAAAGGCTGAAAATAGTGAAGGCCAAACCTTTGTTATCCAGCCATTTTTTATTTTAACTGCTTTATTCATCTGACCACTAAAAAATTCATTACATCTAAAGTTTAATGAGAAATTAAATGGATGGATTGGCTGCTAAACAGCCTGTGTGCGGGTGTGAGCACTGCCAGAGGGGCTGTGGGCTAATGAAATGTTTAATGCTGAGGACTGCAGCGAGCTTGGGCGCAGCAGATGCCGGGTTTGGTATATAAATAAACGCAATGATATGATCTCATGTTCTCTTGACACTTTCCTGAAACCCTCCTCCTCCCTCAAAAAGCTTCAAACTTCTCGGGAACTTCCTGAGTTGAAGGCTGATCTCATACAACACCATCTCCTCCTCCTCCACACACCTGCACAAGTGGTCAGACCTGGTCAGGGTTGGGTTTTCCCTCAAATCCAGGCTGACGCTCACTGTCAAACTCAGTCACTGGAAAATGGCTGATCTCTGATATTTGCTGAGAAAGTTCTGTCAGTCTCCAGGCTGGCCAAGGAAGTCCACTTCAGTGCCTCTCTGACAGAGTTCTCTCCAACTCTTTTGGGCAAATCTACACATGTTTTGGGGACTTCAAGGTCAGAGCTCTGAGTCCTGGTCATCAGGGACCCTGTCTTCCTGCATTTCCCGAAGAAAGAGAAGTCCAAACAGCCTCAGGATCAAAATATGATGCAGGGAACCACGCACAATTCAGACTCAGGAATGGTCAAAATGAAGCAAAAATGTGAGGCAATTACCCCTTAACAGCTCTGTAGCGAGCCACAGGCACCAGCCAGGTTAACAGGCATCCCGGGAAGAGTTGCAGAAGCAGCAGCTTGCATCTCGGTTGCAAGATAACTCACATTTCGGATCAAAGAACAGGACATGTCCTCAAACCAGATCAAATCAAGGCAATGCCAGGTGATGGCAAAGGAAGTGGATCCTTGCAATCTCATCACTTGCATACAGGCCTGACAGTCCATCCTCGAAAAATCTTTGGCATCCTGGCTGGCTTCATGCAGATCACCTGTAGGAAGACGTTCACAAGAAAACCGCTTTGGGGGGAAGTACTGCAACCTCATCTAGCTGCCCTGCTTTTTGCAGAAAACCAGTTCTTTCCATGAGAGAGGAGCTGGCTGGGCCTTGAGGTGTGTCCATGTCCTAGAATGCCTCTCTGTGGACTACTCAGTTCAGCACTGTCTCCACTGCGATATCATGGTCCAGGGATGTGCAATGTGCCAAACATGACTCTCCAGGGTCATACATGACTCCATGACATACATGACTGCCCAGATTGGCTAAGCATGCAGCTCCTAGCAGCTCCTTGTTCCAGGTGTTACGTTGAGGTGCTGTTGTTCTCCTGGCCTCGGTACATGTCGCTCCAGCTTGCACTAATGGGTGTAAGAGGAGTGTCAGGCTCCAAGAAACTTGGTACATCAGATTTGACAACTTGCAAGCAGTGTGACTGGCGATCCGGACTGTGATCAAGGCCAAGAGCGAGTCAACCATGATGGCATTCACCTTGCGCATGCACCCTGCACGGCAGAAATGGCTGGGTTAGTGCTAGCAAGAAAGAGCAAGGATTTCCTGCTGTTTTCAGAAGGGAGGCTGCCTCTGGGAGCAGCAGGGGTGTTTGGATCTTTTCTATTATAATTCCTTAATCTTCTTGTAAAATTGGCTAGTAGGCTTGAAGCCAAAGGCAAACCCCACAGATTCCCAATGGCATCCTTTGAATCGAAACAAAACCAGCAGCATTCATCACTCAGAGAGGGGGAGATTGCACTTGTGACCTTCATCGTTGCCTGATGACGTATAAGCCTGCTCTGCTTTTGATGGCAAGCTCCTGAGAGGAGCAGAGAACTGGGGCAGGAGCCCTCCCCACTCTCAGCCCAGAAGGTATTTGAATCTTTCATTAAGAGATTTTCTCCCACTTGTTTGTCTGGAGGCAGAACCACATGTTCAGACAGAGACTGGTGACTGGATGATCAAAGCCCCTGCTTCCCATCGCTTCGTGCTCCCAAATGACATTTTCCCCTTGGAGGACACACGGGACAACAGTTTGGGCACAGAGCAGAAGAGGCTTGCCAGAGCAGGATGGGGCTCAGGCCATTCTATCACATCCCAAAGCACTATCAGAAGATGCCTTGGAGCCACAATTGCCCCACATTTTTGAAAGGAACAGAGAATGAACATAGTGTACTCTGAACGGATAAGCCTGCCTCCTGAGCAAGGCCTCAAAATGTACACAAAAAGTATCACACATTTCAGGAATGGTTTTTGAGGGCTGTAAAGGAGACTGGCTCTTGGGTCATACAATTAATGTTTTTAACAACATCCTGGAAAAGAGAGTAACATCATCCTTTCTAAGGTTGTCGCGGTTTAGCCCCAGCCAGCAACTAAGCCCCAGGCAGCCGCTCGCTCACTCCCCCCCGGTGGGACGGGGGAGAGAATCAGAAGAGTAAAAGTGAGGAAATTCATGGTTTGAGATAAAGACAGTTTAATAGGGAAATCAAAAGCCACGCATGCAAGCAAAGCAAAACAAGGAATCCATTCACCACTCCCCATGGACAGGCAGGGGTTCAGCCATCCCCAGGACAGCAGGGCTCCATCACGCGTGACGGTGACTTGGGAAGACAGATGCCATCACTCCAAATGTCCCTCCATCTTCTTCTGTGTCCCAGCTTCATATACTGGGCATGACGTCATATGCTATGGAATATCCCTTTGGCCAGCCTGGGTCAGCTGTCCTGTCTGTGTCCCCTCCCAGCTCCCCGTGCACCCCAGCCTGCTCCCTGGCCGGCCAGCACAAGAAGCTGGACTGTCCTTGACTACTTAGCAACAACCCAAAACATCAGCACGTTGTCAACATTTTCTCATCCCAAACCCAAAACACAGCCTCATGCCAGCTTCTGTGAAGAAAATTAAATCTACCCTGGCTGAAACCAGGACAAAGGTACACAGCCAGCATGTAGACCAGAAGGGCTGGTCAAACACAGCGGAGGATAGGCTAACCCCTAAAGCACTCTGGAAAATTTGGTAATGAGACTGAGAAAATGGACAAATGTGAAAGCACCCACCTAGGACTTAATAATTCAGACTGGGTATGTGGGGGGTTGTTATTCTGGGGGAGCCACATGTCAGGAAGAAGCTGGGAGTAACTAGCTGGCAGGCAATTAGTTCGGAGTGATTTCCATATGTCAAGCCAAAGAGGCAAATGACTACTCTGAATTATCAAGGATGAGGACAGGGTCTGTGCTTCTGAGTTTAGCACTGCTGGAATAACAAGTCCCACACCAGAAGTGCACTGATAAACTGGAGAAGGTGGAGGAGGGAATCAGGAGGACGGGTCACGGACTCTCACTCTGCTTCATTTATCAGGGAGAAGGTCAAGAGTGACTTGATCATTATCTGCAGTTGCCTGCTCAGGGAGCAGAAATCCGATAGCAGAGCGCTCTTCAAACCAGCAAAGATCTAACAAGATACAAAGCGATGCCACACGGCAACTAGCAAAAGGGCACGGAAGTCTTAACATGGAGATTTGGAACTAATTTACCAAGGATTGTGGGGGATTCACCAACACTACAAATTTTAAATTAAAGCCTAAGAGATACTGGCTTGAAGCAAGAACCTGTTCGAGGATAACGATCGGTTGTGTTTTTTTCTGGAAATAAGACTAGAGAGCTCATCTACGAATGGTGACTTTGCACCCGGAGGCAGGCTGCAACCTGCCGAAACGGGGGTGTCCACCTCCACACTGGCTGGTTAACCTGGAGTGTGTCTTACATCCGACTCTTCTCTGTGGGTACTCAGGGCCCATTCAGAAGGTTGAAGTGCTCTCTTCATACCCAGGGCCCGTTTCAGATAGTCATGCTTAATCCCTGCCGGGTGGGAGATATTCTGATGTGTTTAAATAGGAACAGGCTGCGTCAGAGGATGGGCAGCGACAGGCACGTCGCTACGCCGAAAGCAAAGGGTGGCAAGAGCACAGCCCAGGCTGCGGGCACACAGACGTCCTCCCTCCTGGAGGCCCAGGGTGTCCCACCAGGAGTATATTCTGTTTCTTTCAACCTAACACCCAGGCAGAAGAAACCGTTTTGGATGCTCCAAGAGTCAGGCACTCTGCCAGCCCCGCTCTCCCATGCCCCCCTGCACAGAGCCCCTTCGCCACCGCAGTCACAGCAACACCTTGAAATGAATAGGCATAACACCTTCCCCCCGTCAGGAGAAGGAAGATAACACGGCATCCATGAAGCAGACACTCCATCTTTTTGTTTTCTGGAGGAAGCCACGGGGCCCCTCAGGTTGGCTGGCAATCTCATTTAGCCCTGAAACCACCCGCTTTCTCTGCTATCAGGAAGCTTAGACAAATGTGGTGGGTATGTCCATTCAGCAGATATATCCCACCATATGGGCAGAGGAACGCTTATCCACATGCACACACACGCGCAGAGCTAACTTTGGCTCCTGAAAGGCAGCCCACGACCTTTCTGCGAAGCTTTTCCAGCAGCCCCAGGTGGGCAGGGGGTGATGAATCACTGCTGGGAGCAGCCGTGCAAAGAACATGTGATGCATGCTGGCTCTCCAGCAGCCTTGGGGAGTTTTCATCCTTAGAAATGAGAGCGCTAGTGTCTTCTGAGAAAACACAGCTCTTGAGGAAAGTAGGGAAGGAGAGGCCTGGGGAGCAAAGCTCCTTGTTGGAGAAGAAACAGTAAGGATTTCCCACTGCCGCTCTGACGTGGCATCCCCAAATCTGCATGGAGCACCACAGGGCAGAGATTTCTACAGCTCATTAATTCTCTCTGGATCAGAAAGGTCACATCTGCTTTCACTACAACCCTCCCCAACCCCGCTTGTTTGCGTGCTCTGGATATTCAGGAAGCTCTCCTCCATGCCAAGAAGCCACATCAGGTCCCTGCACGCTGGAAAGGCCTTTTCCTCCTGACTGGATACAGAAAGTCTCCTCTGACTGCTTCCCATCTCTCAGTCTCCTCCCCCCACTCTTCTCCATGGCTTTGGTCCCTCTGATCCCCCAGCAGCACAATACACAGGGTTCCATGGTCTGCTGGCACTGGACTAAACTCAGGAGCTCTTGCTTGCACTTGCCTCAGTCTGCATTACAGGCACAGCTGGAGCTTGCCTGGATTTTGGGTTTGTACAGCCACCACCGATGTGGAGGAGTAGAGAGGGTCGCTGAATTGTTTGGGAGCATGACTGAAGGTCTCCTTCCAGTGTCTTTCCTGCTTTGCTCCTTTGCTTGGCACTGCTCAGCCGGAGGTTACTGCACATCATGGGTCATGGCTCTCAGGTGCAGGGAATGCACCATGAGACCACCCCTCCCTAGGAAAGGAGCCATGCTGGGACCCTAGAAGCTGCCTGAACTCAAACAAGGCTTTGAGCTCTGTACACATAGCAGAGCACGGACTTTCAGAACAGGAGAAGCCCAGACAGCACCAGGCTACTTTAGATGTGCTGTAAATTTCTTATTAACAGGCAGATGCAGGTCTGAAATGCAGGGACTAGCAGTAAAGTCTTTACGGTTTGGCCTTTGCCAGTCCAGCAAAATCTGTCCTAAGAGACCACTCAAGGGTCCAGCAAAATCACTGCTTCTGTTAGAGACAGAGCAGGCAGGTAGCAGTCGTTTGGAGGTGCTTTGGGACAGTCCTTACAGGCAGTGGGTTGCTTACAAAAGGTTTAGTCCAGGTGCCACTTGTTCTATTAGTTTAGGGGAAGCCTAAGGAATGACACATTAATATTTATCGCTTGTCAACTGCTCTGCTCATGTCTTTCATCCATGCTAACCCTCTCCATCTGCTACTGAGGCCATCCTCAACCACATGCTTCAGAAGCCTCCTTCAGCTGCTTCTCCCATGGCCATCTCCATGTTTTTGTCCACACTGGACCTATGCCTTACCCAGACGATGCTACACCACCCTCTCCCACTCCCCGTCCACTGGACTGAAGTGCCTGTGAGAGCCAGCTCATATGCACTACCTCAGTCAGGAGATAAATCCATGAACACCCCCAAAGCCTTGGCTCTTGTCACAGTACTGCCCACTCCTTCATGTTTGGCAGTGCTTAGCTGTGCCATGAGATTGTCCTGCCATCACAGTGACAATCCCAGTGAGGACGAGCCGCTGTTTGGGCTGATAGTGCCAGCTGGGGAGTGGTTTATAGCAGGGTTGCCCTTGGGCACTTTATTAAAGAGATTGTCTTTGCCCTGGTCCAGAGCAAGCCATGAGTGCAAAGCAGGACTGTGCAACCCCACGGTGACATCCAAGCACAGCAGCACCCAGTGTAGCCTGTGCCCGGACACTTGGCCGAGGCCTGAGCAAAGTGCCTACTCCATAGCATGGCCGTGCAGAGCAAAGCACTGTGAGAAACCTTGTGGCCCTCTACATGGCAGTGGGTGGTGAGAGCACGTCACCCAGCACGGAGGAGATGCTGTCCCTGGGGCATCCCGAGGTGTCACTGCTCCGAGGGTGCGGAGAACATCCTACCCTGCAGCAGCCACAGCCCACCAGCAAAGCTGGTCTTGTTCAAGGTGGGTGTGCGAGTCCTGGTGAGCTGCAAACGGCACCTCACGAAGCCTCACCGGTTCCTGGGACACACACTGATCACTTAGTGCCTGCAGAAAGCCAGGCAGCACCTCCACTGCCAGCAGCTGTGTTGTGGGTGTCTGTAGCATACGTGGGCGCTTGCTGAGAAAATGCTTCCCAAGCTGAGTCCCTCCGAGGGCGGATGAAGGGGTTCCAGGCTCCCAAGCACAAGTGTCCTTGAGTGCCCAAGGCAGAAAAGTATTCCCTGTCCCCAGGGCTGAGGCAGGTTCGTGGGTGACCGTCAGTTCTGGTGCCCGCAGAGCATCCCTGGGCTCTCTGGGCACTTTGGCAGGTGGGAGATGGCCAAAGCCAGAGCAACACATTCCCGGGACCAGCCTCACCAAGGTCCTCCTGGCCCATGATAGCAGACGTCTCCAATGGTGGGTCTGCAACACGCAAGCTGCAGAAAAAGCAGGCAGCCCAGAAAGCTCCCAGCAGTGATGTGCGAGGGGAAAGGAGAGATTGGTGTCCAGCCCTTGGGCAGGTCGAGTCACAAACAAGGCGTTGCCTGGAAGGTGAGAGCCTGAGCTGCGACAAGGACACAGCAGAGCCCACCTCTGGCCGGAGCCAGAAAGGTTGCAAAGGGGTGAAACCTGGTCTGCTGGTTGAGGGTCTCCAGCAGCAACTGAAATCCAGCAGCTCCTGCTGGCTTGGATTCACTTGGTTAAGTAGTTGTGTGTCGGGCCAGAGAGAAGATGCTGGTTTCCCTGTAGTTTCTCTCTCAAGGAGTCCATGGCTGACAGAAAGGCTAGTGGGTTGTTTGCTCCCTCTTAATCCCCTTTCTAAGGGTTTCCCCTCTGCAGATTGAGATCAAGGGGTAAGTGTGGATGCCTCTGCCTACGCCTCTGCTCCCTGAGGACAGCAGCCCCCGCTTAAACGGCTCTGCTGCCTTCCACGTAATATCTTTGATCTTGTATTTAAATACAGCTGGCCATAAAGGAAAAGGGAATGTTTCCCAGCTAAGATTTGATTTCCAGTCTCTCACTCCTCCCAACTAATACTATCAAAGTATCAGATTTTGGGAGATTGACC
This sequence comes from Phaethon lepturus, assembly GCF_000687285.1. Taxonomy (NCBI): domain Eukaryota; kingdom Metazoa; phylum Chordata; class Aves; order Phaethontiformes; family Phaethontidae; genus Phaethon; species Phaethon lepturus. The sequence goes on along the minus strand of NW_010559972.1, from coordinate 12,040 downwards.
ATTTTCTTGGCTAATCAAAAATAAGTGGGGAGTAAAGGAGGGGAATAAATTCTCAAGAACAATTACCTTCAGGTTATTTTTCAATATTTCTTTTTTATATTATTATTTAAAATGAAACTTCAAGCTGGTCTACCACTGCATATTGCACCTCCAAGTCTTAATCAAGGCAGCAAATGAGAAGCTCATAATCCTGATGGATTTCCACCACAAACTCCCGATCTTTCCCGAGACATTGCTCTGACCACATCCCTACCTTGCAAGCATAACCTATATTTCTGGTTCCCCACATTTATGACCTGGCATTTAGCTGCATTAAACCAGGGGCTGTTTTATCACCTCCAATTTACTAAGTGATATAAACAACACCACCTGATTACCCCACTCTTGTCATTATTTACTGCTTCAGCAGTCTCTCAGAGTCATCTCCAAACTTTATCAGCAATGATTTTCTGTTTTCTTCTAGATCATTGCTAAAGATACAGAATAACACCAAGTCCAGGGGAGATACCTGTGGGACCCAATTAGAAATGACTGTGCTGAAGGCTGGTGTAGCACCAACAATTATATCCTGAGATCTAGGGGTTAGCCAGTTTTTAAACCCAGGCTAATCATGCCATGTCCATTTGTTAAGTACTAATAAAAACAAAGCCACAGCAAGAGTGCCCAGATTAACTCTTGACAACCTCAATGTGCACCAACAGCTCTATGAATCTTCATTTCCTTGGCTAGAAAAACAAAAGCAGCACCAAGTATTTCACGTCCAATATGACCTTCACAGGGCAACGTGTTGGTGTCAGCTCCATTCACAGCCTCAGAGAGGTCAGGTCTCCCTCTCACATTTTTTTTTCCTGCTAAAGAGGATTTGCCTCCTGGTGCCCAAGAAGACACAGGGACAAGGCAGGCAATGAACAAGAAAAAAAGGCACTTTCAGCACCTGCTCATCTGTTGTTCCCAGTAAGCTGATAGACAGTTTTAGAGGCCCTTGGAAATGGATGTTGCATCTCTATGAAAAAGTTACTCTCCTTCATCTCCTCCATTACAAACAGAACACAGGCCCCAGATTTATTTATTAAAACATGTTAGCTGAGAAAACAAGCAGGGGGGAGGGGGTTAATTAAATTAAAGGCCTCTCTAAAGAGAAGGCAATTAGGGTATTGATTGCAAGAAGTGCCAAGTTAATTGGGCATGTGACACATCGACATTTTTCACAATCAATAAACCTGCAACACCTTCAAAGAAATCTCGAGCAGCGCACGACCACATCAGGGTCAAAAATGCAATAAATTTCTTGAGCTGATTATAGCTGTTGGCTTCTTTCATGTTTTCTCAATACAGAAAGCTGTCTGACAGGGCAGCTCTTTCCCCATGTGGCTTTAATAAAAGTCTTTGATGGAGCCAATGCAAGCTTTCTCTCTCTTTTTTTTTTTAAGGAGAAATCTTGTCAGCTTCAGTCAGCTTTGCCTTTCTGTTCCCTGCCGATCACCAGGAAGAAAGGGGTTCAGGAGGGCTGGGAAAAGCCAATTAATAGAGGTAGCGGAGGAGTAACAGAGCGACTGGCAGCGATGCTCCAAAGACGGGCTGGTGCGTGGAGAGGGTTACGGATCATGCCCAGCGTGACATTGTGTGCGCTGGGGAAGAGCCTCACTGCGACAAGGGGTGGGCGAGACCCTTCCTTTCCTCCCTTTGTTTTTGCCGCTGCATGAAAGCGGAGCCAGTGTTTGCCACAAAGCTGCCTGAAGTGGGCATCCATCCCCCTAAATCAGCCCAGGCTCTGCTGACAGCCGAGGTCCAAGGAGAGCAGCGAGAGCTGCCGGCTCTCGCCAGGGCAGCCCGCGGGTCCCGCTGGGGTGTCTGACGGCTCCCCCAGGAGACGGGACAGGCTCTCTGTGGGCAGGCACTGGTGGAAGGATGCTCCTTCTGACAGAGAGGAGGAGGGAAGCTGCTTCAACAGGCAGGAGCGAGCGGAGGACCAGTGCAGATGTCTGGGCTTGCCTGATAAATCCTGGCCCTGTTGCAGGGCACAAATGCCTTTGTATTTGTACAGGAGCTGGGCTGCAGTCTGTTGTCCTCTCCCAAGTCCAGGTCCTTTCCCTTTGCTTCTCCCTTTGCTTCTCCCTTAATTTGGGGTTGGCTGGATGCTGTAGTATCTCAGGTGGCTTCAGGCAGAGGTCACTGAAAGCTGCCAGCTTGACAGGGCTGATCTGTCCCAGGGTGCATGTCTATACTGACTAGACTGGACCTTCCCAACACATGGTCATGGCCTTTTCCATCATCAGTGCCTTCCAGGTACAAGTATCATTTTAAAAAATCGTTTCTGATATTTTGAGACTTCACACAAAAAGGACTGAAATCATGTTCAATGCCTTTCTCATCCTGGGAGAGAAGGGAGGCTGGAGCTGGCACATTCCATCAGGCAGGATTTGGGAGCAGGAGGTGTGGATTTCAGCTGCCAGAGGCTCAGGTGAGGCTGAACTCAGGTCTTCTACCTCCCAGGTGAATGTCCTACACACACTGCTCTTCTGTCAAATGTGGTGGCTCTGATGCCACCTTTTCCTCCTCAGGAGCTCTGAAACTTGTGAGCACTGCTCAGTTCTTTAAGGCTGGCAACCACAACCACCTTCATCCTCCAGAGCAAGCCTTGGACCAGTAATGGGCCAAGGGACAAGCCCTGCATGGCGGCATCCCACGTCTGCTGTTCACTGGGTGCTAAAACATTTGAAAGTGCCCAACTAACTGAGGAGTCTCAGAGGTCATCTACGCACAGTGTTATTAAGAACTAGTTGCTGGGAATACGTACTCAGGCTAGATTAACTGAAAATTCAATGTTTTGACCCTTTAAACTGTTTTGCTAAGGAGACCTGGGCACTTGCCCCCCACTAACAGCATTATTTCCATGGATAAGCCCATTAGTATGTGCCCGCTGCTGACATTTGTGACTCAGAAATGTCATTGCCTGTTGTAACGTTGCATTGACAAATTATTGTGCACTTGCAGAAACATCCACGAGAGGATATCATAGCTGTGACCTAGCATGCAGCCCCACAACTCTTAATTGTCTGTCGTTCATGTTAGGTTATGTGTAAGACCTCAAGTAAGGCTACGTGCAATAATTCACTCGTACAATTAGAACTTGACAGGGCCCAGGAAAGCCACGTCCCGCACGTGTTGCCTCATCAGCAGCGTCACCCGGACCTCCTCCCATCAGACGGCAGCCGCGCTCTGTCTGTCCAGGCGCAGCGTATCTTGCCCTGCTCAGTGCCATCCTCCTGCAGGAGCTAGTGCTGAGCACAATCACCTAATTACGATGAACCCTGCAGCCTTATCCTAGGAAGATTGGAGGAAAATTAGCTTGTTACTAGGAGACACAAGCTCAAGCCGAACAGGCTCTCGGTTGCCCTTGTCTATGCTGGAGAGAGGGGACAAAATCAAGCAAGCAATCTCCTGGAGCTGCCAGGGAAAGTGTTCCAACAGGCTCCAGCATGCACGCAGCATGCACGCAGCCAGAGCCCGGTGGTGAGAGCGATCACGGGGCACATCATCCTCTGCCCCCAGCCTGAGCCAGCGGCGTGGTTAGCAAAGTCCCTAGACCGGGGATACATCCCACAACACCTGAAGGAGGACGCAGGGGTGATGTCTGCATTGATGCACCACTCCGTCGCCCCATCGACTCCTGTCCTGGTTTCAGCCGGGATAGAGTTAATTTTCTTCACAGAAGCTGGTGTGAGGCTGTGTTTTGGGTTTGGGATGAAAGTAATGTTGACAACGTGCTGATGTTTTGAGTTGTTCCTAAGTAGTCAAGGACAGTCCAGCTTCTCGTATTGGCCGGCCAGTGAGCAGGCTGGGGGTGCACGGGGAGCTGGGGAGGACACAGCCAGACAGCTGACCCAGGCTGGCCAGAGAGATATTCCATATCATATGACATCATGCCCAGTATATAAAGCTGGGACAAAGAAGAAGGAAGGGATGGAGGGACGTTTGGAGTGATGTCTTCCTGAGTCACCCTTACGCGTGATGGAGCCCTGCTGTCCTGGAGATGGCTGAACCCCCACCTGCCCATGGGGAGTCGTGAATGGATGCCTTGTTTTGCTTTGCTTGCGTGCGCGGCTTTTCTTTACCTATTAAACTGTCTGTATCTCAACCCATGAGTTTACTCATTTCTATTCTTCCTCTCACTTTTTTCTCTCTTTTATTCTCTCCCCCGTCCCACCAGGGAGGAGTGAGCGAGCGGCTGCATGGGGCTTAGTTGCTGCATGATGATGCTTTCCAAATCCTCAGCAAAGGGCAATGTCCTCCGCACAGGAAGATGAAGAAGCTGTTGGAGAGGCAGTAGGGCAACTTTGCATGGGAAGTCTGAGACACCGGATGAGATAAAACAGACACTAAATTGGCAGTCAGGGCTCATGCCTAAGGTTACTTTCAAACTGTTGTTAACTGACATCAAAAGCAACAGGCAGCACTTATCATGAGCACATGAACAAGTCCAAACCACAGATACATTCAGGAAAAAAAGATGGGTGCCTACACAATACGATATTAAAGAAAAACCCTATTCTGGAGACACATCCTATACCCAGAATTCAAGAATGGCAATTTAATACACAATTTGCAAGTAGTGCCCAAAAAGCAGACAGGGCCTAGGCCTCTTGTGGGATAATGCTCCCTTGTTGTTTAATTGACCTGGGCCTTGTTTGTGGAAAACGCATCTGGTCCTCCCTCCTCACCCTCAACCCATAAGTCAGGCACTCCTGGGAGACGTGTGCTGCAGGGTGAACTCCTTGGGTTTAAAAACAGCCTAAAAATGGACCTTCTGTTTCTGGCACCGTGCTCAAAACACCAGAAAGTTGGATGCTTACCACCTTGCCCACCATTTCTAATTAAAATTTTCATTAATCTCAGGGCTGGGTAGAGTTCCTTAGGGGTCTCTCTTGACTCCAGCACTATTCGGTACTTTCATTAATGACCCAGGTGGTGGAAGAAATAGCAGGCTTATTTAATTCCTTAGACAATACTAAGTTTTGACAGATCTTGTGTACACAGAAGGACAGGACTCAAATTCCAAATGTCTCCATGAATTAGGGGAACAGGCACAAAAAAAGGAGGACACAGTTCTACAAGGAGAAGGGTGGGGGTCCAGTTGCTAGCACGAAGGGGCTTGGAGGTGTTCCAGGGAGAAAATGAGTCAAAGCAGGTCAAAGCAGTGACAACAAAAAGGCACGTTTCATTCTTGGGGGCATGCACAGGGGTATCACTTTTAAAAAAATACACTCTTCCTCCTGTTCTTCACTGCTAAAGTACCAGCTGGAATAATTTTCTCTCTGTTTTGAGAAAGAAAAGGGTCAGTTAGAGGGTGTTCAAAAAGGAGTAACAGGAATCATCATCAGCCAGAGAGAACCGGTCCCAACAGGCAAGACTGGAAGGGTTAGGCAAGATAGAAGACAAGACTAGGAGGAGATATAGAAATCTTTGTGAAGGAAGGAAAAGGAAAAGCAAGATTTATTCCCTACAGCAGATGGGACAAGAAGTCATAGGGTTAAGTGATACCTTTTCAGATCAGATGTTAGGAAAATCCAGCTGTCTGGATGGTAAGGCGTGGAGACAGAGTGTCTAGAAAGGTCAGAGAATCCATATCACTAATGGATGTTAAGATCACAATAGGAAAACCTCTGTTAGGAATGACCCAAGTGGAGCTGATCTTGCCCTGTGACAAGAGGTGGACAAGTATTTAGCATTCTTTCCAACTCTATATTATATGAAGAAAGAATGCATTTGAGAGTTAGTGGTGAATTAGAGGAGAATCTGTAGTGGACTCATCCTGAGACTGTGCCTTTTGGACTAAGATGGAATAGGGCATAGAGCATTACGTCACAAGCTTTGCAAATGAATGGACATATCCAACAGGTCAACAAAGCGAACACATCCTACAGAGCCCCACATACCCCAAGGAGTCTGTGATATGGTGTCTCCACACTTCTATTTGGAGTACTTCAGAATGACTGTCTCTCTTTGGAGAGCAAGGCACGATTTAGGGATGGCAAAGAATGTCTTTTTTTTCATCTTTTAGTAAAAACAATGTTTTAATGAAAATTTTTATTTATAAGCCAGACTGATTTCGGTGGAAAGTATGTAAAACTTAACTAGCTTTTCTAGAAATGTGTTATTTTCTTCACAATCCTGAAATTTTATACTAACTCACCAGTTCTGCATTTCCATATAAGCTTTTGAGGTTTTTTACCTTGCTTAATGGCAAGGAGCACAGCATGATATGAAGATTTAGTTCAACTGGGATTGAGTTTGTGGTCCTCGGAGACAGAAGGTTCAAAATAATTCTTATCAACTGCCAGCTGTAAGACTTGTGAACATTCATTTATAACTCTGCTTTTCTTCTGTAACGCACACAAGAAGAGCAACCCACCAGTCTTTCAGTAGGTTGTTGGAGCACAGGAGCTGAGATCCATCACAACATGCAACGCTGGCATCAGTGCGCTACTGCAGTGGATACTGGCTGCCACCGGCAGTCTACAGTGTAGACTAGTGTAGTACTAGTCTACACTACTAGTCTACAGTGTAGACTAGTCTAGTGTAACTGGCACCTAACACTACACCAATCAGTAATCCTACACTGATCATTTCTCATCACCCAAAAGCTTCCAGTGCAATTTTTTCAGCTATGAAAAGCTCTGCCTTAAAATCAGAGGGCCAGATGTGGCTTTAAGGGGATCGCAATTGTCTCTTTGTGCAAGGCTGATGGAGAGTAACTATAAGCGCAAGGTTTCTCACCTTCACCTCCTGCGAGTGTCCACCCGCAGCAGCAGCAGGCGTGCGGTGGCATAACAGGCTTGAGAGCCTGCGCCGGCAGACCCCGAGGCGTGGGTGAGGACTGGGGGACGAGACCCAGAAGAAGCTTGTGCTCCCTGGGAGGAAACATTAACGCTCCCTTCCGACAAGAGGCAGATCCGCGCACCGAGGCAGGAGCACGGACCTGGGTGGGCTCCGCGAGCCCTCACGCAGCTCTCCCCCATGAGCGAGCACGACTGGCCCCGAGCAGGGGCACATGGTGACGTGGATGCGTCAGCGTGGGACCACACGTCAGCGAGGGACCAGTCAAGGGCACAACCCTGGCACCTCTGAGCACAGCTCTCCTCAGGCTGCGGTGCCCTGCCATCTGGCGTGGCCAAGTGGGGCGAAGAGGGCCTGACTCAGCATCTCCGGGGGCGAAGAGGAGGCAGTTTTCTCAGAGACACACTGTGCGGGGGACCCCGAGTGACAGTGTGCTTGGGGAGGAGGGGTGGCTGCAGGGAGCGCCTGCCCCCGTTCTCATATCCGTCTCATCCCTGGGGATGTGTCGTGTCTAATTTGTACATAACGCCAGGGATGATCTGGAAACTGTAAAGTTAAAAAAACAGAGATGTTTGTACAATAAATTCCTCTTATGTGATTTATGAAGTATGGTGACAGGCTTAAGAATAATGCAGTGATCAAAAAAAATGCTTTAAATAGCAGAGGTGACATTTCCCAAATGAGCACCGTTTACGTGGCAGGAGGAGAGTGTTTGTTGCCTAAACCCTGTGTTATGACGTCAGTCATCTGCGTAAATGGCATGTCCCAGGTGGTACCCATGCAAAACTAGTGCAGCACCACTGTCATAAGGTCTCAAGTAACCTTATATAAACAAAACTTCGTATGGTATGATGCATATTGTACCAGAAAGGCCTCAGTTACAACGTATGAGGCATTTCTTGAGGACAAGTGTCCAGTGAATGCTTCAGTCTTCCAAGTAGAGAGGAAAACAAGAGTGCTACCGTATTTTCTTAAAATAAAGAATGAGACAAGACAGGAAGAATAGGGATTCCAGAGAGCAGGGTCTGTGCTTTTTTTGCGTAGAAAGGTTGCAAATAGCTCCTAAGCTGAACCCTTAGTTCTTTTGTGAGATGGCATTTGGAGCGGGGGACACTGCTTTGTGGTCAGTCCTGAGGCATGAGTTAGCAACTAAGGCAAGTTGGGATTCATGTGCATGGTGGTTTTGTCACTCCAATTTTGTAATCAAATGCCCAGTCGTGCACTTTGCTGCATGCTCTCTATTATAATTTTCCTTAATCTTGTCTAGTGGCAAGAAGGACAAAACCCCACGGAGATTTGTCACGCAGCGGTCACATCACTCCCAAGGAATGGGTGTGCACATTACCCAGGGCTGGCTCAACCGAGCACATTACGAGAGTTGAGCAAGGGCTGTGCTTCCTCCAAAACACTGTAGGAGACCAGCCCGTAAGTGCTGGATGGGAGGAGGCGGTTCTAGTTCAATGTGCGCAGGCCGGGCGCCGTTGACAGCAGGGTGTCGCAGGGACGAGCTCCGACTCAGGTTCCCGTTGCATCCGACACGGGGACAGCCCAGGTGGGTGCCGCCGGGCTCTCAGCTGCACGTACAGCCCGGGCGCACCGGTGCACGCCGGACCCGAGAGAGCAGGGCTCCCACCGCCAGTGCACGAACCATTTGCCACGCAGCGTTTTACCCCTCCCTTCCATGCAGAGCCAATGCTGACTTGCTTCAGTGGTGGCTTTGGCAGCTTCCAGAGGAATTTTTCTTTGCATTTTATTTAAGGATTAGAGGGTTCAGCTTCCAGTGAGGAAACAAATGGGAGCTGTCTGCTGGCATGTGACCAGCAGGTCCTAGGCCCCAGGCTGGATCAGAAGATAAATCAGCAAAAGAATATTAACATGACAAAGATGTTACAAGCAACAGTGCACATACTTGGTCAGTGGAGCTTTCCCTTTTCTCGTCGATCGTAACTGTCAGGACAGTTCAAACCTTCACAAGTTATTTGCTTGTGCAACACAATAGATATTAAAATGCCCATTACATTTTTTCCTGAAGAAGCAATCTTCTACACATGTAGACAGTAGAAGGCAATCACAGCTCTATTGCACTTAGAAGAAGATATTACCAGAAGTGAAGAGCTGTATGACCAAAATTTGATGCAGCTAAAATTGACTAATAGCTTTGAAGTTTTTTTTCTAATGCACGTTATTGCTCACCATATTGCTGCTATTACTTGGGGGAAATTCCTGCTTCTATAAGTTGTTGTTGGGTTGCATTTATTCCACAAATAGAGATGGCACAGCTCATATATTGCAGATACAAACCATACAGGGACCATCCCTATGAACAATTAATCAAGCTGCAACTTACTGGTTGAAGGTTTTCAGCAAGATCTAACAGAGTGAAGCAGGAGTGAAAAGCAGTGAGGTCCTCCTAGGGAATGCAGCAGAGAGAAAATAAAACATCCTTGTCCCCAGGCTGGCCTTGCCCCTTCAGAAGTCTTTACAACCTCTCTTGAGAGATGCACATCATGAAGCAAATCTGCCTGGAAGGGAACAAAGAGTTTTTCTGCTCACCATACACTGGCTGTGAAACGCGAGGAGAGCTCAGGGGAACAGTGGGGCAGGCAGGAAGCTGCGGGTTGGTAATTTGTGAGCTGTTTTGGACAGAAGAGGGGTGATGCCTGTGGCGTTATGCATGGAGAAGGGATAGCTCTGCAATGAGAACAGGAACGCCCTGCTGCTTTATTTCCTGGATCTTGCACTTGGCTGCAGCAACGGGAATGCTCCCTCCCCTCACCATGTCCCTTTGCAGAGCACAAGGACAAGCAAGGAGTGGTGCTGGGGAAGGCTTCATGCCAGTGCTTTCTGTGGGAAGTGGCCCGGGAGACTTTCTTTGCACAGCAAGTCATTTCAGGTCCCCTGCTGCTGGGTGTCTGCTTGCCTCTGCACTTCTGGGTGCCATGTGGTCACAGCACAGGACATGTGCACCCATCCTCTGGCTCATTAGAGCCACCCAGCAGAGCCCTCAGGCCAAGCACGAAGAGTGGCCACAGTGTGCAATTCACCACACACCCCCTGAAGTGTCCCGAGATTATCCCAGCTGGGGCACGAGCAGGAAAGCTGAGCAGCACCCAACCTCTACAGACCCGCACGACTCACCCAGAGCTGCAGCCAGGTCTGCCTCCCCACCCACACGGACCTCAAGAGGCCCCATGGTGTGGCTTGCATCACTTGCCCCAGCACTCCAGCAGTCCCTCTCCAAGTGAAGGAGACAATGGTGTGCTCTCACCTCTGCCCACGCCAGGGTTTGAGGCACGGCACTAGAGATGAGGCTGCTGCATGAAGCAGAAGACCTGGCCTCTCCTCCCTGTATGGCCACAGTACAGACTGTCCCAGGGCTCTGGGAAGGTCACTTTGACAGACACACCTTTACGAGATCACAGCCCAGATGGTACAGCTGGTCTAGGGCAGACTGGAGATGGGAGCCAAGCTGAGGCTGAAATTTGAAGGCTTCCTAGAGCAACACCAAAAGTATAAGCAGTGATGAAAAAAGTTATCCCAGGGTACGGCTGGTTTCTGGTGCCCTGAGGCTGTCTATGAAGGGCGCAGGTCAGAGGCATTCCAACATCTCTCCTCTCCCTGTGGGTATGCCACCTTCCAGCCCCAAAGGGTTGGACATCCCATTGACAGCCCTATCACACCCGCAGCAAGAGCTGGTCTCTGAGAGGTGCACTGGCGAACAGGCACAAGTAAGGCAGTGTGAGGCCCACAACCACCAAGCAAGGACGTATGGTCAGAGTACAGCCTGGTTCCTGCTCCAGGTCTGAGCATTCGCACAGTCCCCAGCCTACCGTCCCCTGAACCCTGGTGTGGTGGGCTGAGCCCAGGTAACCTCTCTGAAGCAAGGAGGGATTGTGCATCGGCAATCTGTGCAAGGGTCCCATCCAATCTGAGCTGACCAAATCTCGCCTTCCTGTATGCATTCCACGTGCACTTTGCTCCCCCAGCGAGACATCTGGCTGCTCTGTCAATATTTCCCCTAATTCCTTGTCTTTCAGCACAGGCCTGGCTTTTAGAGCTCACCCTTTTCCAACCACCTCTCTCCAAGGCTAAGTAAATGTTTCGTCTCCTTGAAAAGAGTGAAGATGTTTTACCACGTGGTGGCATGGCAGTGCCCAGGACCACCTTGCCATCAGGCTCTGCTCCATCTCAGGCATCTGCCCCCACAGTGGCTTGCCCTGTCCCCGAGACAGGAGCACTTTTGCCCATCGTGGTATACTTCTCTGGGACCTGGCACACCAGGTGACAGCGGGGAAGCAATGCAGCCTGGCTCTGGAGTCAGGAGGTGGGCAGGGATGACAAGAGCAGCATCCTCTGGGCAGGTCCTGGGAGGTGGTAGTTGTGGGGAGTGGATGCTCTGCAGTTCTCTTTGTCTTCCATGATTCTTGTCTTTTCCCGGTTTAAACAGAAGGAGCAATGGGTAGGAACCGTGTGGGGTGGATGAGCTCACAGCGAGGATGCTCCCCAGCTGCATATAGCAGAGCAGAGCAGAAGCAGAGAAGACGGAGGGTCAACAGGTTTCTCAGCCATCTACAGGCTTGCTCCCCAGTTTCTAGGAGCTACCGTGACAGCAACATTTGTGAGTCACGGTCCCCCTCCCCAAAGCTGTTACTGCCTGGAAATCTGCTGAGTTTTCAGTGAGCTGAGAGCCCAAACTGGACCAGACAGCACATGCCCGTGGTTGTCTGGAGAGTGAGTGCAAGTGGGGAAGTCGCTGCTTCTCACTGTGACAAGCCACGGCAGACGCCCGTTGCAGAGACATTTCACCTATTCTTCAGAGGTTGTTTGGCTGTTGGTGTTTGTTTGTTTAGAGGGGGTTATGTTTTGTTTTGTTTGGTTTGTAATTCAATATGTTAAAGCAGACAGAGAAGTGAAAATTGCCGGGACCATCTGCTGGTAGCAGTCAGCAAAATGCGTTGCTAATGATTGATCTTCTCCTCCCCCTCCCCGGGCTGGAAGATACCCGTGTACCTGACAGCCCGGAGACAACCCTCTGCTTGGGACGCCGCAGCTTTGGGGCAAGCGGGAAAGGAAGAGGTGCCGGTTACCTCAGCCCTCCTTGGACCTGCACTTCACCTGGGAAATTTAAACCTCCAGGCATCGTGCCGGTCCCGTTTACGGAGGCTCCTGGTGGCGCGGTCACGAGGCGGGCGAAGGGTGTGAT
>NW_010559971.1:3914-26730 GCF_000687285.1 Phaethon lepturus | reverse complement strand
TGTATATATAAATATATACATATATTTGTAGTTGAATAGTTGGTCAGAAAGTAGAGAGTCCTCTGACAGGACCCAGCTCTGTACCTGCAAAGACAGTGACTTCTCTGAAATCATCTGCTGGCAGCCAGCTCTGCTGTTTGTCTTTGCCAGCTCACAGCATCAGTTGGCTTTGTCCCAGCGTTCAGGTGCACTGAGCATACTCACACTCAACATCTCCTCCGTTGCCCTCCGAGGACAGTGCTGAGCCTACGCACCAAGCAGCCCTGCGCTGCAGAGATCCTGACTAACCAGATTCACTGCTCTGTGGCAGGAATTGAGCTGCTTTGTCCCGGCCTGGGTAATGCCAGCCCCTTTACCATCTTGAATGTTCCCTCTCCAGTCAGCCCACCTCCACCGCAGCACACTGAGCTTCACAACCTCGACACACTATTGTGTTTGTTAGTCTGTGCCACAGGGCAGAAAAGCATTAGAAGACTGGCACTTCATCAAAGCAAGCTACCTGCCGGGGCTGGGCATCATGCACAGGAATGTGACACGCAGCAAGGTGCCCTTGAATTTAAAGGACAGCGCTTATTCTAATTCAAATACTTGCACAGCTCACTCTCACTTCAGGTAATTTTGATTAAACACTTCACCGGCATGCTAAAGCGTATTTAGGAGTTTCTAATTATTTAATTTCTGATTACATATCAGGCTAGTAACTGAGCAGAAGTTGTCCAAGCTCCCAAATTCTGGAGGAGTCTAAACGATTTTCCCTACTTCTGCAATGGACTTCATCAAAAGAATCTGAGTTTAAGCAGCTCCCAATAAAGATATTTCTCTTAAAACATTAACTTGATCCCTGGGAGGCATATCAAGTTTCAGAACAGTACTCCTACGCATCTGAGACTTTTAAGAGCAGTTTAATAGTAAAAATAACACTTACTTAGTACAGAAAGAGTATTTGAAAAAGCTCTCCTAGACACTTCCAAACTGGAACAACTCACTCATTGCAATAGCTCCTGACAATGCATACAGATTTAAAAGAGAAAAGAAAAAAGCTGAGTATTCATGCAGGTTTTAAACAACTATGAAATATTTGTCATGAGAAATCTGGACTTTTTGGGAAATAAAAGGTTGCTTCCCAACACAACAGAACACAGGTGGAAAGCAGAACACAGACACAACATTTTAAGAAATCTGCCAAAGGCTGTGTGGGTTCATCAACAAGCAGGGAGCTGTGTTGGCATTTGCCATGAGCTAATATTAGACATACATTCTGAGGTTGCTGCTGCATAACAAACCACTGTCTCTAGTCCACTACCCCACTCTCAGACACCTTAGAGATGTAACTTTCATGTCAATTCATTTTTGAAGTATTGCTTCTTCAAAGGTTGAACAGATGAACTGCAGGCCAGATGCACTGTATATTTTTAGGGTCTTTAGAGACACAGAGTGTGTCCGGGCTATACAAGAGAAGGAAGGAGAAAAGAAAAACAACAAACCTAGGAGAAACATGGAATGTGAATTTCATTATTGATTTTTTTTTGGAAGAAAAAAATCAGGAACTCCTTCTTCAAACCATACCAAATTCTAGCAAAACACAGAAGAGAAAGCAAAATGTGACAGTAATTAGGACGTCAGGCACAGCAAACTAGGCTGCAGTCCTCTTAAGCAGGTCTGTTTCCCATTCCTTAATCTCTGCTACACACAGCATTTATACTCACTTGCAGGTTGAGGAGTGGGAGAGGGGAGACAGCTATGCCATGACGCAGTCTCTGAGTAACACGCAATCGTGTGTGGAAGCAGTTGCAATTTAAGTTTATGCGTTCAGTGCCATGACAACTTTTAACCAGTAGTCTATTCTTAAAACTTCACTATGGTACAACACAATATGGGAATATAAAATGAAGCATAATTTCACCAAGGTTGAGAACAGTAACCCAAAACCATCTGTGAACTTGCCCACAACAGCAAGCCGCTAAGTTAACAAACTGACACATAGGAGAGTTGCTTCCTGCACCGCTGGTGCACTGGATTGTGCAAGAAGCTTCAGTTCTTTCTTTTCAATAGGTCCAAATGATGGAGAGTTTAGAAGGAGAAAGAGAACACAAGCTCAAGCCCATTCCTTACCAAACTGAACCGGAGGGTGATCCTTCTGCCCCTCTGCATGCAGAACTTCTCTGTATCAGCTGGACAAAGCTGATGCTACACAGTAAGTGGACAGGCAAAACATACTTTTCTGTACGTGACTAAACTACTGAAATAGAAAGACCTAGCAGTACATTACTCCTGCAAAAGCAACAGCATGAAGACAATCCCTTCAGTGCTGCACCTTCACCTTGTTGCAAAGTACCGAGCGCGTTTTGGCTAAGCCTTTCCGCCAGTTAGTGAAGGCACCGTGACAGACCACATGTGCATTCTGCCTTATTCTCAGACATGAAGTACACTGGCTTAGCTTTTAACTACTCAAAAATGCCTTTAACACAACATAACGCCACCAAAATGATCTTGTTTACTCCCTGAACTTCAGAATCGCAAAAAAAGGCCTTGGAGGACACTGAGCATTTATTTTAGTAAAAGCTGGAGCGGTGGAAGTACTCACCCATCTGAGCGAAACCAGTGCAAAACACTCATCTCTAGCTGATAAAACAGTACAGAAGAAGGAAAAGAAAATAAAAATAGAGTCAGGTGCTTCCTACGACAGAAACCGAAGCACCAGGGGAATGCAGCACAGCAGAGCAGCCCACCACCTCTCACAGACTACAGTTAGTGCAACTTTTCACTGGGGTGTTCACGTCCAAATGTTTATCACCCTGCAGCTGCGGCCAGTCTGAGCACCTCGACAAGAATTAGCACATGCCTGCTGGTAGCATGAACACCTCTTTGAGCGCACCGCTGCCAGACAGAGCAGCCCCTCCACGCACAGGGGGAAGGCCTGTCAGCAGCACAGCTGTTTGGCTGCCTCTTCTCCACCAGGCAGCCTGTGCAAAGCCTGAGTGAAAGCAGAACAAGACTGACCTGTGTACGCTATGGCAAACCAGCTGGACGGCTACCGTGCCAGTAAACTCCACCGGGCTTCTGTCATCCACCTGCGTAACCTGCTACTTGATTCCAGCCGCCCCCACAAGGCATGACCTCCCCTGTAGGGTCAAGATGTCAGCCACCCTCTTCAGACAAAAAGAGACACAGCTAGAAAACCTCGCCCTTCCGACCCTCTCCCAAAAAGACAGCAAGCCAAGAGGCAGTTCACTGCACACAGCTTTTCTGATCCCAGCCTCAACATCCGCAGGGTTTCCAGCCAAATCCAGAATTACTTGTATAATCCCTCTTTAGCTAAGGCGGGCACTGTCTATCCAACTTGCCTGTTTCGGTACGTTCGTAGCACAGTTCAGGTTGGAAGGGACTTCTGTACATTATTTTTCCCAAAACAAAGCACTCTTGCCTAGGAGAGTTCAAAAGCCTATTCTCTTCCAGGAGCCACACACTTTTTTTTAAACTTTTTGAAAATATATATGTCACTGAATTTCAATGAGCTTTCACTAAACTTGAAACAGTATGAGTGACTCATCCTGCTGGAACATGCTCCAGAGCTGTTTTGCTAATGTTAAAGCCACTGAAGAATTTTCAATGCCGGTTAGTCCTTTTAAGATACTCCTTAATCCTAAAATACTGAGAACTTTTTAACAGATTTATATTTTTATAGGATGGTCTGGGTAGGATTTGCAACTCATTGCATTTCAGAGGTCTTTGGAATGATCACAAAAATTAAGTTTGGTATTAGTTCACCTGAACAGGAAAGACCAAATTTATTAATCTATACACTGAAAACCATACCCAGGTCCCTCCCTGTGATTACTTCACCCACCACACTGACCTATGCAAACACCTACACACTACCACAAACCCATTCAGCTGAGATAAATTACGTGACTCCAGTAGAGAGGGTATTTTCCACAAAAGTTATCTTAGCACTAAGTGAGGATCATTTACCTACGCCCCTTTTGCAGTCAGTGAAGAAAGATGTCCCCGGAAACAAACCTGATTCTGGCTACATCTGAACTGCAGGACTTTGTTGCTTTGGGCACCACATGCACACCCTGGCAAATTCTTGACTGCATGCCAGGAGGAGACTAAAACATTACTGTTCCCTTCCTCAACACATACCTCTTTTTGCTTCATTGGGGGGAAAAAATGAAGGCTACGAGGTTACAAACTCTCTATAGTGTGTTTCAATGTCCCCAAGACAAAGACCTGGAACTAGCAAGTGCTCTACAAGGAATTTGGAATGATCTCCTTTGATGGCTCTTTCAAAGGTTGGATCTTTGAGTTGACAAAGAGAAAAGGTAGGAAATTGATCGTCTTTACTTATTAGCCTTTGTGAATACTCTCATCCCACCAAAGACACCTGTTGCAGTGACAGAGTTCAGTGATTTTCCTCCATTTTAATAAAAGCTAAAACTTCTCTTCATACAGAATTTTTCTGCAAAGCTCTTAAATAGGCATGTTATTATTTTAAACAGCAAATAAAATATAGAAACGTTGTTGTGTTAGTAAAACATGGTATGTACAGGCAAAAATGAAGCTGTGTATTCAAGTGAATCAAACTTCTCATTTCAAATGTTGCAAGTTTTTGTCACTTTCAGACTGACTACTACCCTAGGCAATATAAATACAACGGGGATTTCCACAAAAACTAGGCTACACTCTACAGAAAATACATTTACATTGTGCGTATTAGAAATTTTTGCATAACCAAGATGCATATTTTTGCAGATACCTTTGCATGTAAACATCAGTCAAAAATAGGCTTTCATTATACCACAAACATTTAAAAATGTATTTTAAAAAGATATATAGCACAACAGACCAGTTTGACCACATTGGAAATACTATAAAAGCTTGCCAGTTCAAAGGTACTAGAAATATCAGTTCATAGACACCACATGTACGTGAAATATTAGCAAGATACTTTTAAGTATGACCAATAAAAGGTCAGAACAAGCTAGATTGCGTCATCGTTTCCTGCCTGCAAAGAGGAGCTATTTCAGCTAAGTGAAGCTGAGCAGAGAAGAGGAAGTCTAAACCTTCTACAGATTTGGGGCTATGAAAGGAGCATCTCTGAAAAAACTCTGTAGTGCACAAAAAGTGAGTAACAATCCATTTTGCTACACTAACAAAGTAACTTGGATGTTTATGTATGTTGCTAAGACAGACTTCTTTCTTCAGAAGCTGAACACGGGCATTTATTCTAGAACTAATGAAAAGAAATTAATTTTTTAATGCACTTTCAAAGTATCAGCAGCGTTCTATAAATAACACTTAAAGCAAAATGATTGCATTTTTAAAAGCATAGTACCATAAATACCATAAATTGTTTAGAATTTTAATAATAAATTTAAAAATATGCAATAACTAAAAGCATTGGTAAGTACATTATCACTAAAGGAAAAATGTTTGTTTTCATTAAACTAAAACCAGGAGAAGATCTTGCTGCTTGGTCTTTCTGTGCTTCACTGAAAGTCACGTCCTCCTCAGGGAAATGTGAGCAAATGCAAGGGACAGCCAAAGAAAAAAAAAGGTGCTTGGGAAGAGAGATACACACACAATCCTTTAAAAGAAGTTACTGTTGCCTAAGTCACACTAAGAATCTGGAGGAAAAGATTTAATTCTGGTTTTGTTCTGAAAGTCTTTGTTCTCATACAAAGCACCTAGATGGGCTTATCAATTCACATCAGACATTCAGGACCTTGGCTGTCATTAAAAAATTAAAACAGATTGATAAAACATTCGGACCAACATCAGAGTAATCATTCAGAATTAACACAGACAGACATCCAGAAAACAAATGACTCCAGGGGCTCTTAAGCAAGCACTTTAATCAATATCAGTAAGTGTTCCCATTATGAAAAATGGCAACTAGGGCAAAACCATCCACTCAGAGGCACCAAGATCTACTTGGGCTGACCTGGGAGATACCAACCTGAACTCCATGCAGATAAGTACTGATGAAAAAGCAGACCATCTGCATTCATGTATAAATGCAGATAGGTAACTACACGCTTTTTAAAAATCTCACTATTTCTTTCCTACATAAATGTTAAATTTTAGATTTTTAAAAATTAAATTTAGGAGAAACACCTAATTATAACACTGACATGCATTTAAACGCACAAAGTTTGGAAACAGTGTCTTCAACACCTAAACAAAAAAAAACCCTTTTTGTTACAATAGGTCCATTCTTTGATATATCTCAAAAGTGGCACAAACTTGAAATAACCAGCAAACAAGGCATGGAACCACAGGTTTTCCTGCTAGAAGCTCACATCAGATTCAGTTTCCTCTCTTCCCATCAACACCAGCCTGCTGGTTATTTCAGAAACAGGACCTGACCAGAAATGGTTACAGTTGCTGCAAGTGCAAAGGAGAGAAAAGCAAAACCAAAACCCAAGCTGTTTATTGACATTCATCTATAAAAAGTGAATTCTTCTACTTATCCTACACATTACTACTCATATTCACCTGCTAAATCAGCCAGGATCCTGAGACAGGTAGTCATGCACTATGTCATACACAACCACTAGTAAGAGAGAAAAAAACAGAACAAAAGAGAAAAAACCACTTAAAATGTGCCAGGGTGGGCTGCATTAAGCAATATTTGGACAATTTTATGCAACAGTAATGAAAATGGGACAGTATGCCAGATGGTGGAGTCACCATCACTAGAAGTATTCAAAAAACATGTAGACGTGGTGCTTCCGGACATGGTTCAGTGGGCATGGTGGTGTTGGGTTGATGGTTGGACTTGATGATCTTAAAGGTCTTTTCCAACCTTAATGATTCTGTGATTCTGTGATAATATTTCAACTGTGCTACAAGCATGTGCTACAAAAATTTTCTGCCAAGCATATGCCATCTACCTTTCAATAAGGTCTGCTATCACTCTTTAATTTTTGTATTTTTAGTGTTCTTCACACAATGAGGTATTTTAGAGGCATTCATACACATGCCCTCCAAAACTCTTTTTGATCAGTATTGTACGCATACCTTTTCACATACAAAAAATACGTTCTGTTATGTTTTCTAACGACCTCATCTGATCAGAAAACACACCTGTTTGTTTTGTACAGCTAAAAAAAAAATCTTTGAGACAAAAGTTTAGGGCTACATATTTGTATACATAATTTTTTTTTAGATCTGTAAACTGGAGAACTGTAGGAAAATCAGAAGTACAAACTACACATTTCAAGGCAGAAACTAACCTGAAGAAAGATTTAATAGGTCATACTTAAGTTAGTTACTCCATGGACACTCTTCTCAAAAGCAGCTGATATTTGCCAGTGTCAAACCAGGATGC
The DNA here is from genome assembly GCF_000687285.1 of Phaethon lepturus. NCBI lineage: Eukaryota > Metazoa > Chordata > Aves > Phaethontiformes > Phaethontidae > Phaethon > Phaethon lepturus. The sequence continues at coordinate 19,394 of NW_010559971.1, read as the reverse complement.
TAGATTAATAAACACTGGTTCAATCCACTATGTATTCCTATACCACTGAAAAAAGTACCTGGTAACATTACACTGAAAGCATTAACCAGATGAGCAGTTACAATAAGCTTTTTTTAAATGCATTGTCCATTTTTGGAGGTAAAACACACAGGAGCTATGCACTCTTCTGCTCTTGAGAACAGTTTTGGTGCCTAACTGATACTATAGAAGTTACTTGGCTGTCTGTCACAAGTGGAGAGATGAGACAAATGACTAACTCTTCCCCCCCCCTCCTTTTCACAAAGCTGCCACAGGCCAAACAAGAGGAACCCTCCCATGCAATGTCATGAAACTGTGACCACAGCAAGAGCCAGGAAAGTGGGGGGATGCGGGTTAACCAAAGCACCCATGCAAACACCAGGTAAAGTTTGCCATCCTCAAACGGCTCCAGAGTAAACCAGGGGATAATCTCTTTCAGGTCTCATCAGCTGAGTCCACATAATGATATTTCAGATGTCCAACTCCTATCATCAAGAAGCTGAGAGAAGCACTGTGCTCTGGAGCAGCTGGCTACCAGCCAGCATCTTCTCCCTAAAAAAATACTGTTCACACAGGCCCTGGTCAGGGACTGTGCTGATTCCCATCTTCTTTACCCTTTTTTTAAATAGGAAGTTTATCAACCTATTCATCTCATTCATGAGTCAGGTGGTTGGTTCTGATGCTCTGGGATCAAATACTGTATTAGAAGCTATGTAGCTATTAAAATAGCTTTTTAGTGTCTTTTATGAGCAACAGCATGCATCTACTCTTTTGGGAGCTAAGTAGTTCCTGTACAGATAAAATGCAAAGTCAACACTTGACTTTGCATATCCAACTGTCACTACATGCCATGCTCACTTACTACTTTTCGTAAATAGTTTTAGTCGTAGAATTATAGGATAGTTTGGATTGGAAGGTCATCTAGTCCAACGTCCCTGCAATGAGCAGGGACATCTTCAACGAGACCAGGTTGCTCAGAGCCCCCTCCAACCTGACCTGGAATATTTCCAGGGATGGGGCATCTACCACCTCTCTGGGCAACCTGTGCCAGTGTTTCACCACACTCATTATGAAAAACTTCTTCCTTAGATCTAGTCTAAATCTGCCCTCTTTTAGTTTAAAACCATTACCCCTTGTCCTTTTGCAACAGGCCCTGCTAAAAAGCCTCTCCCCATCTTTCTTAGAAGCCCCCTTTAAGTACTGGAAGGCTGCAAGAAGGTCTCCCTGGAGCCCTTCCTCCTCCTGGTGGAACAACCCCAAGTCTCTCGGCCTGTCCTCACAGGAGAGGCGTTCCATCCCTCTGAGCAGTTTTGTGACCCTCCTCTGGACCCACTCCAACAGGTCCATGTCTTTCCTGTGCTGAGGGTTCCAGAGCTGGACGCAGGACTCCAGGTGAGGTCTCAGCAGAGCAGAGTAGAGGGACAGGATCCCCTCCCTTCACCTGCTGGCCACATTGCTTTTGATGCAGCCCAGGATATGGTTGGCCTTCTGGGCTGCAAGCGCACATTGCCGGCTCATGTCCAGCTTGTCATCCACCAAAATAGCTTTCTTACCTCAATTACAGCTATTTCAATCTAATTATCAGCTGCTGAAGCACACTCAACGTAGCTGATCAATCTTGACTTTCTGATTCCTTATATAAGAAATCTCTTAGGTAATTAAAAATATTTACTCAAAACTCGCTTATAAATACTGTTTCTCACAAGTCTGACAGTACAGGTACTTCCTCCAGAGCACAGTAATCTATTTGTAGTCAGAAAAAGCAACAAAGCCAGCACATTTTCACAGCTAAATACAATCTCATTGCTAAACCCCGTCCTACAACAAACATTTTTTTTTTTAAAAAAAGTTCTTATTTAAGCGAGTATAACTTTCCATATTTTATCTATCCGTTAGGGTATTCATGGAGTGCAACAACTATTCCTAGATTCAATTAAAATATGATGCCTGGAAATCACCACCCTGAAGAATACAGGATTGCATCACTGGTCTTCTACAGTTTTGTATTCACAGTGGGACTGTTGGTGAATGCCACTGCACTATGGGTCTTCAGCTGCACTACCAAGAAGAGAACAACTATAACTGTATATATGATGAATGTGGCATTACTTGATATAATTTTTATATTTTCCTTGCCTTTTCGGATAATCTACCATGGGAGAGAAATGTGGCCTTTCGGAGATACATTCTGTCGAATTATCAGTGCTTTCACTATATTTTATCCAGCCATTGCTCTGTGGTTGCTCACTTTTATAAGCGTAGACAGATTTATGGCTATTGTCCAGCCCAAACATGTCAAAGAACTAAAAAATACAAAAAAAGCTGTGCTGGCTTGCACTGGAATCTGGATAATGACCCTTGTAACAACGTCCCCATTGCTGTTTTTACAGTCTGATCCAGACAAAGCCTCTAATTTCACCACCTGCATGAAAATGCTTGATATCATCCATTTAAAGGAAGTAAATACATTGAACTTTTCTCGCTTGATTTTTTTCTTTTTGATTCCCTTGTTTATCATGATGGGGTGTTACCTAGTCATTATTTACAATTTTATCCGCGGCAAGACTTCCAAACTGAAGCCTAAAGCCAAGGAGAGATCCATAAGAATTATAGTTACTCTGATTGCTCAAGTACTCATCTGCTTTGTACCCTTCCACATTTGCTTCGCCTTCCTGATGTTGCAAGATGAAGCTAAAACTTACAACCCCTGGGCAGCCTTTACCACCTTTCTCATGAATCTCAGTACATGCTTGGACGTTATACTGTACTACATTGTTTCTAAACAATTTCAGGCGAGAGTCATCAGTGTAATCCTTTATCGCAATTACCTTCGAAGCGTGCGCAGGAAAAGTTTTCGAACTGGAAGTGTAAGGTCACTCAGTAATATGAACAGTGAAATGATATAAAAAGAAAAAATGTCAGGGGACTTTTATAATGTAAACAAGTGATTCTTTTTCTGAATTCTACCATTTTGAAGAATGTTCTATAGCCAGAAGTAACAGATATACTTGTTGCACTGTAAATATGAGAGAAGCAGAATAATAATTGCATCTCTTTATATTTGCTCAACAGCTTTTGTAAATCTGAAATTAACTAAAGCCTAGTATCAGTGTTAAGCTTTCTGATGCTTTTGTCATATCAAAGATTGTGAATAGTCAGACATAAAAAGTGACTATTAGTATAATAAAGCAGACAACACTGAAGAATTATGATGCAATGTATATATTAATTTTTTATATACACACAGCCAAATGCTCCTGAAACTACTGTATATCTCACACTAATAAAATTAGCTTAATTCTCTCAAGATCAATGTTAGCATGACTTAAAGAGAAAGCATATGTAGGTAACATTTATATTTTGTTCAACTAAAAACTTCTTTGATGCAGATTCCTTTGTAACTGACAATATTCTGAAGTCCTGGATAAAAATACCATCAAAAGGTATAATAGTCATACCCTATGGGTATGATGTGCAGGTTTGTTACACCCTACTCTTGCACAAAATATCTGTTTACACAGATGAAAATACTGAATGTGTCCAAACACACTGGGAGCCTATGTCCCAGCAACAAACTTGAAGGTAGCAAACATGATGAGTAACTGCAGAACTACCCAAGCTTAAATCAGCTTTCAAGAGACACACTAAAAAAGTAGAAATAAAAAAGCCTAATATGGTGTTTGATACTGAAAATCTCGCTCCAAGAGATTTTATTATTACCTCAGAGTGTGTGACACATGGAAACTCAAGTCTGTACAAGGCTCATCTCGACTGTCAGAAGCTTAACCACAAAGGCTCTGCAAGCTCTACAGTTCCACTGTAACATGTACATCTCTTATTAAGAACAGAAATCTCAAATACAGGTTATGTGAAGCTGAACCACTAAATACCTTAAAGCTTTAAGAACTTCAGATACAAGCACTAAATGGAACAACATGCTCTAGCGCTCAATTTTTGAAACACAAATATACGAAATACCAGTATGAAATGCATATAACTGCATATGCATTTTAAAGTGAACATAAAGACATGAATTACAGTTGTGCTGTCTTTGTGATTTAAGAAAGAAATCAGCACCAACCTGATTTCAGTTTTCAGATTTACCTAACTGAACAAAACCAAATAGAGCAATAATTTCTGCACTGCAAGCTGTGTTTCAATCATGCTGACAGTGGAAATGGGACTAACAGAATGGAAAGTAATAATTATATAGATACATTATAAATTAATTAACCACAGATTACAACTAGGAAATTAATGTTTGAAAACATAATAGTTGTGCCAAGAACCTTTACACTGTAGTTCAAAAGAGGATTAAATTTAATTTGAAGGATTACATGAAGAAAGTTTTTTTTTAAATTAAAATGTCCACAAAATAATCCCTTGAAATCATATCTAAAATGATCAATCCATTAGGAGCTACTTACAAACCAGAAGGCAAGCTGTTGATGGTGATGCCAAATATATATTGAACGATTTCTACAAGGAGAAGATCAAACAAAGCTGAGAGCATCCAAGCACCCAATAAAAAGGACTGGAAAGAAAAAGTTTAATTTTAATTAATTCAACAGTTTAAAAATAAGGTTTTCATGTATGTCTAAATAAAAGAAAAAACAAGAAAACCACTATACTAGTTCAATTAAGACAAATAAAATCTTTAGCACAACATAAATTCCAGATCTACATGTCTAGATACTGAAGAATGAAGTTAGGTTTGTTATGAAAATTAAATTCTATGGGTCTGATAACTTTCAACTGATCCAGCTGCAAACTTCAATTAGAGTAACCCACTGACTGCAAGACATTCTCAATATAAATTTAGATTTATGGAAACCAAATTCTCTTTAAAACCCTTTAACATGTATTTCCATACAAAATGTTAGTAATAAAACTGCAACATTAACCCAAGACTACAAGATACTAAACAGTGTAGAAAACAGTTTCTGTTAAAAAAAAAATTAACTGGAACTTACTGAAAATTTTCTGCTGCCGTATCTTCTTTCAAATATTCTAAAGTTGTAAATGAGCAGGCTGCTGCAGAATGTATCTTTCAAATCAAGACATATTGTTCTCCCACACACAAGTCTCCAAATCTAGAAGGTTAAAGATCATCATGTTAAGTCCCTCTTCCCTCAAGGAAATTCTTTACAGAATTTGTGCTCAGAGTGAATGTAGTACTGAAGTCAGATAACAGAAATGCAGTACATTTAAGGAAGGAAATAAAGTTAGTAGAACGTTATAGAGAGTGCAAGAAGTCTGCTTAAAAATAAAAAAAAATTCAAGGAAGGGATCTACCTCTTAAAATAAATCTCCAGTTGAAATGAAGTAAAATACATTTTTATGTCCCTATTTCACATTTACAAATAAAAATGGAAATCATAACCCTAGTAAATTGTAAAATTACAGAAAAAAACATTTGAAGCAACCTCCAGATATCAATTAGTCCAGCATACTGCTCTAATGAGGTCTAATCAGATCAGCTTGCTCAGGGCCATGTCAAGTCAAATCTTGAACACCTCAAAGGATGGAGATGCCACAACATCTCTGGGCAACCTGTGACAATGTTTGGCCACCCCCATGGTTTAAAAAACTAAATCAAACTCTTACATCTAGGCAGAATTTCCCACGTTCCACCTTGTGTCCACTACCTCATGCACCACCTCAGTGCACCTCCAAGCAAAGTCTGGCTCCAGCTTCTCTATAGCTTCTGATGAGCTACTTGTAGACAGCAATAAGGTGTCTCCTCTTTGCCTTCTCTTCTTGAGGCTGGGCAGACCCAGTTCTCTCAGCCTCTCCTTGTATGTCACACGGTCCAACCCTCTGACTTGCCCCGCTCACAGCCTGCACGGTTGCAGCTGGGGTTATTCCATCCCAGAAGCACGACTTCCCAATTCATGAAGTTCCTGTCAGCCCATTTCTTGGGCTTGCCAAGGTCTCTCTGAATAGCAGCTCTGCCTTCCAACATACTGACCAGTTTCACTAATTTTGGATCACCCTCAAACTTGCTTAAATTGCACTCCATCCCATCATTCAAGTCACTAATGAAGACGTTAAATAGTACTGGTCCCAGTACTGATCTCTGAGGGGCCCTTCCCTAATTAATACCCACCAAATAGACTTTGCACTAATAACCATAACTCCATTGGGAGTCCAGCCAATTTTCCACCCATCTTGTTGTCCAGTTATTCAGTACATACCTCACCAATTTGGCTTCAAGGACACAATGGGAGACTGGGTTAAAGGCCTTGCTAAAGTCAAGGTATGCAAAATCCACTGACTCCCCCTTGTAGCACCACTTGCCTCATGGAAGAAAAAAACCAGCTGGTCAGGCATGCTTTCACAGAATGGCTGAGGTAGGAAGAAACCTCTGGAGATCATCCAGTCTAGCATCCTCACTCAAAACAAAGTCAACTAGTGCAGGATATTAACTGACCATGTCCAGTCTGGTTTTGACTATCTTCAAGGATGGAGACTAAACAACTTCTCTGGGGAAACTGTTCCTCTGTTCCATCAGTCTTGTAGTAAAAAAGCTTTTTCTTTAAATGGTATTTCTTGTATTTCAATTGGTGCTCATTGTGTCTTGTCCTTTCACTGGGCCTGGCACTCTCTTCTTTGCTCCCCCTCATCAGGTATTTACACACACTGGTGAGATCCACCCCAAGGCTTCCCTTGCACTCCTATCACGTGAGCTAACCCACCACATCTCCCTGACCCCAGTGAGATCGTAGCCCTGTAATGGCATATGACCTTTAATTCCTCTTATTTGGTCCCTATGTAGCACACATTAGCTTATAGCCACTTCAGAGAGGCACCCAGTCATGCTGATTTCCCAGAAAACATATGGGAGTGTTCCACATAATGCTGTCCGTAGGCACTTCATCATTTATGTGCATACACTTGAAGTAGGTCCTTTTCAGTCCCGTTATGTTGATGGCAAGATCCCTTCAGTTCACATCACCCTGTACCTGTTGCTGGCCAACCCAGTCCACTGCCTCCTCACGTGACTGCGGGTTGCCATCTCCCTCCGGTGTTGTTCCTGTCTTAAAGTTCTCCTCACCAGACTGGTCTGCCTGTTAGCAAAGATGCTTTTGTCCCACTTGGTCAGGTGGATGCCATCTCTTCCAAGTAGTCCCCAATCCTCAGATTGCAACTGAACATTTCATGATACACATTAACTGAACAGCCCTTGCACAGACTATGGAAGGCTTCTAAACATAATTGCTCTTTACTTTAGCCAGCTTAAAAAATACATAGGTTTAATGTAATCAAGATCTTAATTTTACACACAGCATCTTCACCATTCTTGAGGGTCCCCTTCATGGAGAAAAAGATGTTTTAGTTTTGGACAGTACATATTTTGCCTTCCAAATCAAATGCACTCTTCAACTGCACACTTTATTTCCTATGCTTTCTACCAGCTTAAACAAGTGTTAGTATCCAATATCCAAAATGTCTGTTCAGCCCCTGAAAAAATTCCAGTCCATTAAACTCATCCCTGCAGACGAATTTATTCTAAATAAATTTTCTTTTAAGTGTTCTCATTTGAATATTAGCATCAGACAGGAGTTAAACTATCTGTGCTCCCTGATCTCAGAGGTACACAATTATATAGTGTATATAGCTTATTCCAAAGGCTATGACAATAAATGAAACAACAATTTCAGGAAAGAAAAGAACACAAACCGACAAATTCCCCAAAGCACCACAATAAAAGTATCATAGCTTCTACAGATACTTGAAAATGTTTATGCTTAAGACACAGTAAAGATGGTTTCTTTGATTAGAACACTGCTACTACTGTTTTTCAGCAGATCAAACAAATGGAAAGAGACAACTCTTCTAAAGACAAACTGTGAAACAAACAAATAAGCAAACAAAGCCCAAACCCACAAAATTTCCATTTAAAACTTGAATAGTTTCTCAGACTTTCTCCCCCCCCGCCCAAACACTTGGTTGTAACATTTTTAAAAGGCAGAGGTTAATTTATGTATTTTTGCTGCACACCATTAGCAAGACACTTGGAAAATATGAGCAGTGCTCTTGCAGAGTTGTAATCTACATTATTACAATAAAGTTCTTGTTCTTGACAAGAAAGATCACAGACAGTGCAACAGCACAGAGTATCACTAGCTAGGTCTTATAATCTTTAAAGACTTACAGGCTACAGCCGGCATCCTCAAAGACATTAAGCTGACTACATACTTTTTTTTGATGCAACTGTAAAACATGTGGGGTAGGATAATTACAGAGGCATTTGCTGGCCCTGTTGAGCGGTAGTTTATAATTTCCAAAAATTAAAAAAAAAAAAAACCACAAAAACAATTCTCCACAAAACTTATCTAATCACTTCTAAGTGCATTATTTTGCTAATTACAACTGATACTGGAGGATTCTTAATTAAACTGAGAACAAAATCTTACAAGGTGCAATACCTAAAAGATAAAGTATCTCAGTTTGCACTGGGAATGAGCAAGAAATGTCTAGTAAGATAATTAACCAATTCAGCAGATTACTGAGGAGCTTGACAAACTCCCCCATCACTTGGAATCTTCAAATTAGAAGCAGCAGTTCTATTCAACAGGCAAATTTTAGTTTCACACAACTAACTACAACAGAAGTTACAGAGTGAAAATTATGGCCTCTGTTGTGAGTCATACATAATCAGAGTACCTGATCACAATAGCCCTCTTCCGCCTCAAAAACTAAGCACAGTAAGATATTGACATTCATATGAAAATACTTCTATTATTACATGAATTGAATCACTCTTCATTCACAGCAAGCTTCCAAATGCCAGTGGCTGGAAGGAAAAATGTTACAAACCAAATAATTTCCCAGACAAAAGAAAGAAGTGAAAAGCTACGTTGATCGTTTCAGATCAGTTTTTCCAACTTCTTCCAAAACGTAGCATACTGGGGTGACATAATAAAAGGTACGAACAAACTGGTCTACAGTGAACAAAGGGAAAGAACCAGAGGAGAAACAGACTGAGGGGAAAAAAATTGCATAGAAGACCACAGATTGCAGTCTCTTTCCACACAAAATGAACTGGCTCTTACCTGAAAATCCTCTTTTATAGCTTGTAGGTTATATGCAAAGAACTTCTGATAATGTTGGAAGAGCAGAGTCAATAGAATCGAGATGGCACTTGGGACTAGTAACAGACTTTTTGACAAAGGTGCTTTATCTTAAAGACAAAAATCAAACAAGCAAAAAGCCATTTTAGAGAAAAGTCTCTCACATTTAAAAAGTGACATATTTAAACAGGTGATTGGAAAACATAAGAGCTGTGGCACCACCTTGACTTTTTATCTCAACAACTTCCTAAGTTCTCAACAACTTGCAAATAGATAGGAAAAACACACCAACCAAAGGAAGCCTTTAGAGATACTAATGACAGTTAAATATTAATCAGACATTTTGTTTTCAACAGTTGCTCATGAAATTAATTGTTTGGCTATAATTAAATCTAAGCTCTCAGCATCTATAGAGGTCACACCCTCCTATAAAGTCCTCCTAAGGCTCAGTCATGTTTCAGGAAATAAAACAATCACTCTTTTTTGCTAGCAAAATATACACGCACATCTAGTTAAAACAAATACCTTTGTTTCCTTTGTGTTAGGGATTAAGATTAGCTTTTTTTCTAGAGGCCATGAAGCAGGAACTGCCTAAATAAATTGACTTTCTCTTCACCGCACTTGGATCCACCGTTCAAGGAAACATATCTAAGTTAATTTATATGAGATTCATCTTCCTTCCATTCAATCATTACAATTATTAATAAAGAAATTAATAAAATCAGGATGTCTGTGAAATCAGAACTTCTTTCCTCCTACTATAATGACTTTCAGGAAGGACACTCAGAAGAAAGCAAACAGAGAACTGAGAAATCTGCAATACACATCTACTAAAAACCGCCAAGTGGAATATCCAGCAGGAGTATACCCAGCAATTCATCCTAAACTGTTGGGTGTAGCTGATGCAACAAAACACAAATTCTTGCCCAACAATTCAAGCCAATACAGAAACTCTGAAATATTATTTCTTCTATGACTTTTCCCCTTTGCACACATGCAACTTTAATCATATTTACTTCCTTCCAAAACATCCGTTACAGCATAGAACCTACTAATTTTCAGACAAGTGCTTTTTTGCAGGGTATTATGAAATCTGTAGATCTGTTGTCATTATTCTTAGATAACAAAAGGAGCAACAAGACTACTTTAAAAGTACTAATGGGAAGTAAAGAGTAAGAACACAGGAAGAACAAAACTGTATTAAAAAAGTGTAATACGGGAAACATTTAGTATTAGCCAGATAACCCAACTACCATAAATGATTCTTTCAACATCTGCTGCACACTAGAAGAGTGAACTGCTAGAAAAGGAAGATGGAAATAGGCACCAAAGTCAAGATTTTAATCATGGCACAATCCCAGTGCCATCGAAAATACAGTTCTTACTCCATAATTTAAGCATGATCCTCATCCAGGTACTAACTGATAACATCAAGAACTTTGATGGGTACTGTCAGCTGTTCTCAGTTCACACCACCTTGAAGTCTGCAGTTTTCTGATGTTCACCATATGAAGAAAACATCTCTTCCTATGTGCATCGTAATGTGAACTTGTACTGAAATCTCTTTCAGTCAACAATCTATACCTTTGAGTTCATTATTTACAGACTCGCTTTCCTTACTCCATTTAAGAAATTAATGCCTTGAAGAACTATCCTTTTATAGAAATGAGATCATGACTTGGGTTGACACAGGTTAATGTTACTCTGCTAACCATAAACTCTACTTTTATGTAAGATGTATCAGGAGGGCAGAAAGCCGGGTTGATTTTTTTTTAATGCAAGAAAACTATTCACCTTTCAATTTAATATCTATCTTTGGATTTTTTTCTCTCCAAAAATAAGGTCTATGGTCTTTAGATATCCATTTTTTAAATTACTCATTCTTCTGATTTAGTTGGACGCTTCAAAAAAATCTGAAGCCATCAGAGTACTGTAGAACACCAGGGGAGAAAAGAAGCTGGAGCTACCTGAAAATTACTGTGCACACAAAACACATATATATTCACTTGAAACCTCAGCCAGTGCTCCTTTAGTTAACTTAACTTAGTTAAATTAACATTTCTTAATGTGAAAAGGTCAGTTTTACAACCAGGATACAACAGATATTTGAAAGTATAACCTGAATCAGCACAATAGTAGTAGTTACAACAGTAGACATTTCTGAAACAAAGTTTGATAAAACTTGCTATTTTACTATCAAATACATTTACATTATTTCATGAGTTTAAATAATTTCTTACAAGAGTTCATTAATCCTAAAATAATTCTCACGTTAAGGATCATGTTACCAAAATAAGTGACAAGCAAATCACTAGATTTCCCACCGTGACTACATATTTCTATATAGGTTTAATATTTATATTTAGATTTTACTGTCATTTTCGTATCATTAGATCATTTTTACATTACAAGTAATACACACTTGAACTACTTTATCCTGTCACGTACATTCCTAATTTGAATGCATTCAAAAATAACCAACCAACACAACCTTATCTGTTGTCTACAAAAGTGTGAATGCACATTCTTATTATGAGCCACCTTTTAAGCTTTCAGCTTAAACACTTTAAACCTTGTTATAGAGGAAAAGTACTTATTTTTAAGCGTGTCACCAAGTGAAAAACCACAGCAGTAACTAACCCATTAATGTGACAGTCACCCACAGGGAACATACATGAGTAACGGAAACTTCTACTCCCAAGCTTTTCAAAATGTCATCATGGTTGGTAAGTTTATTCTTGTCCAGCAAACCTGAGAAAGCTAAACTCTTCCAGATAAATAATGCATCTCCTGAAATGTTTTTTCCAAGTGTTTCACTGTACAATGCAGTAGTTTGCTTTATCCCTCAACAGCTTATAGATCCTTATTCAAGGGCTGCTGTGAGGTCACCAGTGAAGAAGCAACCCTCCCACTGCTGTGGAATGTCTCAACCAGTAAGGCCAAAAATGACTAACCCAGATATTGCACCACCAGGCATTCTGACACCCAAGTCAAATTCCTTAGAATGTAAAGGTAAAATTTAGAAAGAAAACTTCTAATCCAATGGATTTGCAACAACATGCAGGATGGAAACATGTACTACCAACCTATACTGGGTACCAGTGTCTACTGGCAGCACCAATGTAAATGTGCACAAGGAGGAAACACAGTGCCTCTATACCGCGTAAAGAAAGTAGAATAAAAGAATAAACTCTCATTTTGACCCTGAAGAGTTAAAATAAGTCAAACACTACCTTCAAAGACCTTGGAATAAATTTGCAATCCCAAAGTACTCAAGTGGCAATTCTTTCAAACAACAGGCAGTAATAGCATTGGTGCTGCAACACACATGCTGAACTCCCATCTCAGTGAACAGAGTAATTTTGTGAAAAACAGCAAAACATGCCCATGCTATGATGAAGAGCAAAGAACTAGCTTTTGCTACAGATCTTTGCTTCCCCCTGGTGCAAAGAGGTACTTTCCCCAAAACTACCCTCATAAACTCACAGGCAAATGACCCAACCTTTGGGCTACCATTGTGCAATGTGAAGCTGATCCTGAAATGTGACATGAATGAGAAAACCACCTCTAAATCTCCACATTCCACCCCTGCACTGATTACAAAGCCCATTAATCCTTTTCTCCCACAACCTACCACTTTTTTGGCTGCCAATACCATTTTCAAAGTACAGAGAGTTGAAGAATAGATGTGTCCATCTGCCACAAACAGAGGGGGAGGTATATGGCATGGGTATGCTCGGGTAGTTGCAGCTTCAGAAGCCGCCACTGCACTAACGAGAAGAATACAAAAGTTGTGGCAGCAGCAACAGCTACAGTTTTTGAAATTAATTTCTGTTCCCTTCCTGCTCACCACTCATGGATGAAGAGACACAGCAGATAAGCATGCCAAAACTGGCAGCCAGACCAAGCCAGTGTTTCAGAAGGGCTTTTCAGGGAACATCTTCACCCCCTGGACAGCTATTCTGGGCCCGAGACTCAAGCATTGACTTGGGAGAGGACCTCATTGCTGATGCCAGCTGATGAGCAGTGGCTGCAGAAGCTCAAATTAGCTCAGGACATTTTGTGTGGTGATCCCTACTGAGTTTACACCACAGCTGCAGATGAAACATGCTGTGTTAACAGCTTTTTTTCCCCACTATCACCTGCAAACTTCCCAAACCCAGCTGATATGAGGCAGACATGCCATTTTCATACTGACAAATTCACTGCTGGGGGCTACTATAATGGCATGAAATATGCACAAATCACCTTTTAATGCTGACACACATGATCTGTGAATCTTTTAAACCATAACTGATGTACATCTGAATGCACAGTACTTCCCAAATGCACTGGTGGAATCTGTATTTTGGCTGGTTGCTTTGAGAAAAAAGAATCTGAAGAAGAACCTGCAGCAGGTTCACCAACTGACAGTGAAGTTTCAAAATGGTCAGTTTTCAAGGACTCTTGCCTACTGTCTTCCCTTCAGATGCAAGTGTTTTTTACACATCAAACAGCAGCATGAACACCTCGTCCTGAATGTTTGGAAACCTTGCTTCTCCTTTACTGTAACGGTTGATGAAACCCACTGTCAGACATTCAAATCTGAAAAGTCATTTTAAGTGCTTCCTAGACACCTCTGTGTGCTTCTGGGAGGCTGGAGCAATCTTACTAGATCTGAGGAGTAAAGCTTGTCTTTATTATTACCACACACTGAGTCCTGAACAGCAGCTGAGAACAAGTGAGAGCATGCCACGGAGAGAAAAAGACAACAGTGTAATACTCCTTGAGGAATCTGGAAGACACCAGGAGATTGCATTCTGACTCGTGGGATGGAATTTAATCATATGATGATTTTTTAGTGTTTATTCAATCCAATGTAAGTATTTTTCTATATTTCATCCTTTGAAAAAAAAAATGCAATACCAGAGGACCACGTAAAAGCAGTGAAGTTACTGCTGCCTGAAAGTATTACATGACTGAATGAAGTATTCTGGATCAGGAAAGCAGCTCTTGCCCCTGGTCTAGGCACAGACACAGGAAGGGGATCCTGTGTTCAGACTGCCACTTCACAGCGTACTCTGGCGGTTAATCATCGTGATGTCTGCAAGAGCATCACTGCAGGAAGAAGTTCTTCATCGAATGCTTAAAAACCTAATGCAGAAGCTGAGAGACGAATAACATTACTATATATACTAAGAAAGTCAATAAGAAATCAACTATGATCATGTTTAAGTCTATTTTTAAAAGGCACTAGTAAGACTAATCAAATCAGTTACCTATACACTTACTGTTTAGAAAACTGCTAGGTTTAGCCTCCGTCAAACTATAAAAGAATGAGGAGCTACAAAATGAAAGCAAAAAAAGAAGAAAAACTGTTTCTAAAAGGACTATTTGAAAAGAAATAGAAAACAGAACAGGTTGAAGTTAACAAAACGCTCACCTTGTTTAGCAGCCTCTTCTTTCCTCCCAACCACAGAGCATACTACCATACTACTATTAGTATACACTGTCAGAAATATCAGATATGGCTACACCACAACACCATGTGGAGATCCCCACACTAGTTTGAAATGAGCTAGCTCTGCAGCAGCAGCAGCAGAGCTATATTTTTGCATGGCTAATTGAACTGATGTGGCTATGCCGCTCCCAGGACTCAAGATTTTGAACTAGGTTGCACTGTGGCATGCTGATGTACAAGCTAATTTGTTTTCCCACATAGTACTGTACTGCATAATACTGTTAGGCACAGAAGTCTGATATATTCAATACATACTTCATTCTTCTTTCAGTTATACCACAAAGCACCAACTTACATACCTTTACTATTTTCCTGACACCCGCGCACAACACAGTTCTGTCTTGCAGGTTATGCAAACAGATGAGCAGTGTTCCCTTCTTGCCTTGGGGATTTTTAACAAATTGCTAGCACTGCACTACAAGGTTCACGAGGAGGTGAAAGCATAAGTTGCATTAGCAGAAATGCTTACATGCAAGTTCAAAGGACTCTACTCCCTACTACTACATGAAGTAGCTTGTGTATAGTAGGCAAAGTAGTCAAATATTTTCCAGATACAGCAAATGGATAGGCTTTAAAACATGGACTTGGATTTTACCTTAATAAAGACTAGCTCTAATAGGCTTTCCTACTATACTCATGTGTAGTATTGTCCGTAGCATGAAGAATACTGGGAGGAGATATTACAATGTCTACAGAAAAGTTTGGTGTTGGTCTTACAGTTTTAAGTTGTTAGAAAGGCCTTGGTGTCTTATAATGGAAAGCCTTCTTCATATCATACTTTGCTCCTGGGATGCAGCACGTTGGAGAACAAGCAGTAAGTAGAGCTAAGCAGCACTACAGTAAACCAAACACCCAGCCCAGTGTCAGTCTTCATGCACTCGTGTA
>NW_010559971.1:0-3883 GCF_000687285.1 Phaethon lepturus | reverse complement strand
CAGCAGGATTCTTCGTGGGACTGGAGTTGCTGGCAGACTGCAACACAAGAAACCAGTCTGGGTCCAGCACCACAGCTCACCTCTCAAGCCCCTCCTGAAAGCCAGCTGCTGCAGCATGCTTCCTGAACACACTGTGATGTTGTTTTACAAGTCAGGTCAACTGGGTTAGCATTTTGCTAAGTAACTGGAGTATGCCTGTGCTGTGCTTCCTACTATCCAGAACAGTTAGCTTTTTTTCCCCAGGGCATACCAGCTCCTCCAATATTTGAGTCAACACAAACAGTTTCCCTTAACAAGGGAAAACGTTGTCCCTTTAAATGGCTTTCTTCCTTGTTTCCTGACTTCCGGATCTCATAGTTGTAAACATGTACCAGGTATGTTTATTTTTACATCTCCTCATCCAGAATTGTGTGTGTCATGCACTGAGCAGGTACGTTATCCACTCCCAACACAGTCATCATCTGCTACACCTGACACTACCTGCCTGGAATTCAGCATATCACTGCTAGCAAAGGACCTGTTTGTCTGAAATGGCTCACATGCACCTAGCGTTGGACCGTTTGTTTGTTTGTTGGAGGAGTTTGCTTTCATATACGTCTCTCTCAATGTCATTTCTCAAAAACCTCTCTGCCTACACATGTGATTTTAAAGAGTATTGAACAGGAGAATTAGGGCAGAGGATTTATACCGGGAAACTCTTAAACTAGGGTAAGAAATACTAGAGAAACACTTTGTGTAAGAACTCATCCTAACTGCAGTGCTCAAAGTCATGAGACATCTCCTTAAAAGGCACATGGACAAAGTCAAGCACTTCACTAGACAGGCCCAGCTATTCCAGCATTATTTACGAGAAAGTCTAACTTCAATCAAAGCGGTCAAACTTACAAGGAATACCTGAATCTGACTCCGTGGTAAAGAACTTTCAAGTTTTGAATATTCCTTGGATGAAGATAATATCACTCACCTCACTGAACTACAGAGCCAGGACATGAAATGAACTTTTCTGTGTAGCCATGTTTCATAAGTGTAGCATCCACTGGCACCCATAGTACAGAGATGATCCATAAAGTTAGCTCAAGGTAAGTAATACAGAAATAGTTTGTACTTGCTAGTAACTTTGAAAAATATTGTTTGTTCAGCATAGTAGTGGTATATTGGCAGAAATAAAATTTGGCCATCAACCAAGCAAAGATCCATGTAACAGAAACAGCCACAGGGTCTGTTTATGGCTAAATCTAGATGAAGTTTATTAGGACCGTTTTATCAACTGACTGTAAACAATGCAACAACAAGCTTGTCCTGAATGAAGAACAGTAACAATCAGGACAGCTACAGGAGCTAAAGGAGCAACCAGGCCTTCAGTCTGACCTAGCATGATCATTCCTATTGCTGTTGAACCAGGTGTCTGCTTATTTTATCTAGGGTCTCTGATACAGGTCCATTTATCCACCAGCTGTGCCCCAACAACTATTTGTCATTGCTCTCCTGTCAGAGGTTACTGCTCCCAAGACCCAGTGGCAGAACAGAACATGGACACTTCCCTGATGCAGTATCAGACAGCTGGGTTTGCACTCACCTTCATCAACTGCCTAAACCATCAGATTCTGCATATTAGTGACTGAATCCTATACATACATGCTGCTACTGTAGCAAACACTTCTGCTACAAAGGCAGGAGCCGAAGTCTGAGAGCACTGGGATGTCTTAAACTGCCACAGTTGTGCACTAAATGAGCATATGTCACTGCCACCTAACCCCCTACCTCTACTAGAGTTTGTCAGTGAATCTGTCCCAGCCAAGTCTTACTGTGAAAAATCACTTAAGGCCAACAGTTGAGTTCACTAAAAGTGTACATTGTACCAGTTTTCCAGAAGAAAAAGTAAAAAAAAAGGTAAAATGGTTTACTTTTTGCAAACTGGCATCTTGTCTAGGTTCTTCTCCTAGCACAAATACATTTATTATGACTACAATTTTCCACTCATCCTTCTGATGGACCTATCTTGGAAAAACTTTTAAATACTGAGTGTGACTTTTCACCCATTCAGCCAAACAAGGATACTTTTCACCCCACCTGTTTTCACATAGAATTATACATAGACACATGCCACCAAAAGGTTTTTCCTTCTACAGTATCTATTACTGAGGGAAAAAAATAAAAAATCTGGATCTGCAAATCATGCATATTGTTACCAGAACCATCTGCAAAAATACTCCCACCCTATATTGGGTTTGCATGGCAAGGTTTTGGTAGCAGGGGAGCTGCAGAGGTGGCTTCTGTGAGAAGCTGCTAGAACCTTCCCCTATGTCTGACAGGGCCAATGTCAGCCGTCTCCAAGTCAGACCTACCACTAGCCAAGGCCGAGCCCATCAGCCACAGTGGCAGCGCCTCTGGGGTCACATGTTTAAGAAAGTGAAAAAAAATGGCAACAGCATTTGCAGCTGCAGAGAGGAGTGACAATATGTGAGAGAAACAACTCTGCGGACACTAAGGTCAGTGCAGAAGGAGGGGCAGGAGATGCTCCAGGTGCCAGAGCAGAGATTCCCCTGCAGCCCATGGACCTCCATGCTGGAGCAGATCTCCACCTGCAGTTTGGGGAGGACACCATGCTGGAGCAGGGGGATGCCTGAAGGAGGCTGTGACCCCCTGGGAAGCCCATGCTGGCAGGACCTGTGGCCCCGTGGAGAGAGGAGCCCAGGCTGGAGCAGGTTTGCTGGCAGGACTTGTGACCTGTGTGACCACGCTGGTGCAGTCTGCTCCTGACGGATGGCACCCCGCGGAAGGGACCCAGGCTGGAGCAGTTTGTGAAGAACTGCAGCCTGTAGGAAGGACTCACACTGGGGGAGTTCGGGGAGGACTGTGTCCTGTGGGAGGGACCCCACGCTGGAGCAGGGGCAGAGTGTTAGGAGTCCTCCCCCTGAGGAGGAAGGAGCGGCAGAGACAATGTGCGATGAACTGACCACAACCTCCATTCCCCGTTCCCCTGCGCTGCTCAGGAGGAGAAGGGAGAGAAACTGGGAGTGAAGTTGAGCCTAGAAGGGAGGGGTGGGGGGAAGGTGTTTTTAAGATTTTATTCTAGTTCTCATTACCCTACTTTGATTTGATTTGCAATAAATTAAATTAATTTCCCCAAGTCAAGTCTGTTTTGCCCATGATGATAATTGGTGAGTGATCTCTCCCTGTCCTTATCTCAACCCACAAGCTTTTAATTACATTTTCTCTCCCCTGTCCAGCTGAGGAGGGGAGTGATAGAGCGGTTTTGGTGGGCACCTGGCTTCCAGCCAGGGTCAACCCACCATACCCCCTCATTCGGATGCCTCAAACAGAATGCATCTCCAACTAATAACCGTTCTTAAATGCCAGACTTATTCCTCCCTAGTTGGAGGGTACTTTCACACTCAGATTTGCATTTTGTGTGAAGCACGCAGTCAGTCAGCAAAGTTTTGACTGTCATTTGTCCCAGCCTGCTCTGAAGCTTGTAGTGCCAAAGTCCACACAGCAGCCAGTTCAGTTCTTCATCTCTGTTTCTAAACACAGCAGATTCTTTGTCCTGTAAGGAAGCTCGGGAGCAACCCGCAATGCCTGTGAAGTTTGTTCAGGTAGAACTGGGGTACGAAATGATTTACATACACTGTATGTAAAAATAAAGTTAAATAGAGCTGGGAACACATTTATCCTTAAATTTGTCTTACCAACAAACTGGTTTAAACAGTAATTTTCACATAAAAAAGCCAACCAAAAAAAGAGTTCTTTCTCTGATATATATCCAGGCATGTAGATCTATATCTACGTATGTAGATACATATATATACACACACAGAGCTGGGGAGACGGCCGCGGGACAGCCGTGCCGGGAGAGGACCGCTCCGCCCAGCACAACCCCTTG
>NW_010559970.1:39151-45157 GCF_000687285.1 Phaethon lepturus | reverse complement strand
CCCTCCCCCAGGCAGCCGAACTGCGCCACTACTTACACTTAAAAACCAAAAAGGTCTATACAAGGATGTTTGCACTTGACCGAGTTTTAAATAAACTTCCACCCCATCTGTTAAAAGTGTAGCGAATTAAATAAACGGCCCAGCGTTACTCTGCACAGCGCCGAAAGCACGACAGGGCTTCTACACTAAAAGATCAGCAAAATAAAAGGAAAAAACCAACCAGGCGGACAGCGGAGGGCAGGAAGGTCAGAAGTAGTAATCCCAGCGCGCATGGCTGCAGGAGAGCTAGAGGCAACTTATCTTTGACACCTACAGCTATTAGCAATTTGTTTGGGTTTTTTTTCATCTTAATGTCTTTTAAAGGACTTAAAACAATTTTGACGTTTCTGATGGTTTACTTCATTCCGTATCACCTCAACAACGCACAACAGAAAGTATCTTATGTGTGAAGGATCTGGATTCCTAGGGATGCAATCCAATGCTGCCTTTAGATAGGGCTCAGGATTTACCACCCCTCTTTCGGGATAAAGCAAAAACTCCATCGAGAACCTTTGCCCGTTTCAGCACAGGGTAAAGCAGTTTAAGATAAACCTTCTTCATTCTGCTCACACCATCAGGTACAACCGAAAGGCCTTCTGCCAGCTCGAGGTGTTATCTCTACACAGGTCAAAAACACATCTGAGAGTGTCACGAGATTCTAATGGACAAATGTAGAAATAGTCGAAAATGTCAGAAAGTTCTCTGCATAGTGACTGGAAGAAATGATACAGAGAAAATAATGCTTGTTTCCATAACTGCCACCAAACCATACATGTAACATTACCCGCGGGTCAAACAGAAAAAATCGAGAGAACTGGATACTGAGATTGCCGTGACACTGTAGTTTAATTAGGTCTATTTAAACTGTAACATGACCCACACCATACAGCTGAACTAAAAACTAATCATATCTGTCCACTACATCCACCTTAAGTTAATTTTTTGAAAAACCTACATAGTTTCAGAACTGCCCCCACCCTGAACTAGGAGTAAACTAGCCAGGAGGAGGAAATCATACCTGTGCCCTCAGATAAACTGGAATTATCTGAAGTTGCTGAGAAGATTTAGGAATGGTGTACATCAAATACATTTAAGGGTTTTTTTTGTGATTTGGGGTTTTTTTTGTTGTTGTTTAGTTGTTGCATTTTTTTGTTTGGTTGTTGAGGTTTTTTTAAATCTACACACACACCCTCTCCCAAAAAGACAAAATAATTATCACTAACAGGGAGGTAGCACAGACCAGTCGATGTCCAGCAGATCGGTTGTAAATGACAGGTCTAACATACCAGCAGAAGGACACTGGAAAAAGGGCTGGAGAAGCATGTCACTGCACTAGCCCATTCAACCATCAAGACAGCTGCTGTCTGACATCCATTCAGGAGATAAATAGTTTTATTTGGAGAAAAAAAAAAAGGGACTGGTGTGATTACTCAAAGTTTTCATAGATTGAAAATAACCCAAATTTCCCCACGCAAAAAATATTTTTCTATAATAAGATATGAAATTGCTACCTATATCTGGATAGCCCTTGATGTTTCTTCCCAGACAGGGCACAGAATGTGCATCCACACAGAGTAACTCTTTGGGACACGGCATCAAACTTTCTTTCTTAAGCCCATTTCAGGTAATGCTGCCTGTGTAGCACCTCCGATTACCTCATACTCCTTTTTCATCACTTTATGAATACATTCAAAGTTATACTTCAAGCATTCCTTTTTCCTCATACTAAATAAGATATAACAGAGGTTGTATTTTGTTATGAGTAGGATATAAAGGTCAGATTTTGGAACCGGCTGATGAATTTCACCGCTAATTTGAAAGACTGTATTAGTTATTGTTGGTCTCTGACTGCCTTTAACACTGGGCTACAGAGAGTTCTTCAAAGGAATCCTTGTTAACAGCATGCATTCCAAAATCATGAGCCAACTCTCCCAGCACCTCAAAAATAATGACTTTTTAAAATACACTTTTGAGTTCTTTGTAGTTGCCCTTTTTCCCCCCTCAGCTTTTATTCTTTATTTCATTAGCGCCACAAACTTATTGAAAAACAAACACACCAGCAACCCCAGGAGATATACTAGAACCACCCCACAGACATACTAATCTCAATGTTCTACCTTCTAGAGTCTTGTTAAGAAGACTTTCAACAGACAGAAGAGCTGCCAGTATTTCTGTAAAGCGGTGTTTCAAAAGTAAGTGAATGTTAGGAAAACTTTTTTTAAAATGTGCATTTATTTATGATATTGCTGTGTTTGGCCAAGCAAGTTACATGGCTTTCTGCCATGGCATCTGAGATTTTGTTGCACTGTTATTTATTTGTAATATCAACTACTGATCACTGTCGATAGGGCTTCCTCAAGGATTCTAGCAATTAATTTTAAATGCAGTTAGCTCAATAGAAAATATTAGCCCATTAAGAACTTCTAGGATGTTAAGAATACTTTGAGAACTGTATGTACCAAGAGTGTAAGCTTTTCCTTCCAAAAATTTCCTCACTAGTTTAAGTGTTGAAGACTGGGAATATTTACTATTAGGAACAAAAATATTTTTAGAAGACAAATCTTCTTTTAATACTATGTGAATATACATAATACATATGTTTTCATCCATATATGCACAGACATAAGAAGTAGGATTCAATGAACATCATTAATTTATGAGATTTAAGAATGGCATACACCAAATACTTTTACTGCCCCCCTCCAAAAAAGAAAAAAAGAGAAAACAAATGCTAGTACAAGTCCATTTAACAAGAGTGGTAATGGATCTGTCAGTATCTTAGCATTATCATATCAGCATCAGTGTCATAACCAGTAGCTTATTATAGAACTATGCACAAGCCTTCTAACATTTCTTCTTCCTCACAACCCAATTTACATGTTTTTATCATCAAAGATGTATAGCAATTTTGGACTTTTCGGGGGTTGTTTTGCCTTTGAATTCAGTTAATGGATACTAGAGGAAACAGAATATTTCAGGATAAACCACAAAGTTTAAGATGTAACCTTTTTATTTTTAATCAAAGGAAGAATAGGAGAAGGAGGAAAGAAAAAACATGGATTACAAGCCTCTGAACCTTGCCAGGCACAGACAAGGCTAATTCATTGAGAAGAGCCTAATAAAACTCATTGTGTAGAGTTACAAGGTATCTGCATCATCTATTTCTAAAACTGTGTAACAAAAACGTCATTTACAGCATGGATTCTTTTCCAGTTCCTCATTTTCAGAGAGGAAAATGAAACAGACTTCTAGAAAGCACACTGTGTTTAGAATTGAGAGCAACGAGTATGTGCACTGTGAAAGAGTCTAAAAATACCTATCACTTTGGAGTACTTCTGCAGGAAGTCTTCCATAAGACTATTATTTTCTACCTAAAGATGCAAAAGATGGAAAAGAAAGCACTCACATTTAGTTATAAGCCAACAGCTTTGATCTAGAGCTGGTTTATGTAAGAAAAACAATCCAAAAATGAAACTCTCAAACTGAGGATTTGTGCATACTTATGTTACTAGGCTGAGCATTGCAGAATTCCAGTAAATACATAGTTTATATACTGATCCCAATATTTGCATACCTTTTGATTCCGGACTGGTTATAAGTTTCACTATTAAAGGGAGCAGACTACTATAAAGTCTGTTTTTGATACTTTCTCAAGAGTTAAGGTATGTGTGAATGAGCACACTGGTATCAGTATCTCTTCAAAGAACACGACAAGATTAGGACTGTAGGTGTAGTAAAGCAGAAGTGCTATCTGCAAACGCAAGATGTTTGCACTCTACTAAAATGATTAATGCAAGTGTCCAGTCCACACCATGCTTTTTGCTCAGACATGAAAACCTTTTAGTAAAGAGGATGGCTAGAAGCAGATTGCTTGAGCCACTTGAGCGACTTAAGTCTGCAGACTTCAGGCGCAAATAGACCTATACATTACGAGATTCACACGCAGTAAGCCCAGCTGCTCTGGGAAGTATTAGATCGTCCATCCGTGGTACTGCTCATCCATAGCATGCTTGACCTATACAAGCAATGTCAGTTCAGCACTTCAAGAACACATACCTTGTAGATGTAATATTCAGTACACATACAGTAAGCCCAGGGGCCCTAACAGGGAAGAACTGCCCTTGGTGTTACAAGTAGCTATAAGACCCAAGCAATATAAGAGACCAGACACTATCAAGCTGTAGATAGTACAGATAACAGAAGTTTCCTTTTCTTTATTTGTAGAATTTGGAATTTAATAAAAACATTTCCAAAAGGATCACTATACCTACTAGGATAAATACATTTACTAGAAATGTGTGTGCACAGGTTGTTTGTACAGCTTTTCTTCAATTAAAGTAGCATCATGCCATTTTCTCGGCACTGCCCAGAAACACCGCTGGCCACTGTTTTGAACGATGTACATAAGGTAAGTGCAGTGCATAACAACTGCTGTTTCTACAACTGCCAGAGCTCTGGCCTGTGGCAATACACGAGACCAAAAAAAAAAAAATTTAATATTGTTCACACAATGTTGTTTCAGCTTCACTGCTACAGGCTGAAAAGGTAGGGGGATTTTCATGACTGAAGATATTGCTGAATAAGTTATCTTAAAAGAGCAATATTTAACTATTTAAAGTTTACTTTTAAATGACAAAAACCCAACATTTTCTATGTTATTCATTTATGTTTCACAGGGTACATTACAGATTTTTAGCCCCATTTCCTCCCCGCTCCCCCCCTTTTTTCCCTCCCCCCCCCCCCCCCCCCCCCCCCCCATTTGAAGTGTTATTCCCGGCTTCTACAGTAGTTTTATTTCTCTAGGAATATATTCATACCATACTACTTCCCTCCTCCAACCCCCCAATGCAGTTTGCTCTTTTCTACTGGGATGGCAGAGATAGAAGAATATGATCTATTTATCATCTACAAAATAATTTGCATTAGCCATTCCAGCATGCATATTCCATTTTAAAACACAGCTAAAGGTATTCTTTTAAGTTACATAAAAACCATACAGTCACTGTTGCTTCCAAAGTTTCTTTAAGGTTTTCAGTCCTACCACATTCATCTTCAGGATGATACAGACTGACAGAAAATGCATTCAGGCAACAAACTACAAATAATATTTCCCGTTTCAAGTAAATTATGAGTTTTCCAACTAGTTCCGGAAGGACACTGAAGATGCACAGCTTTCTTGCAAAACATAGTCTTTGAGTAAAATCAAAGAGGATACTGTTAATATTTAAACTTTTCCGTATGTAAACATTATCTTGATTGAATAGTAATCCTACCTTTAAAAAAAAAAAAAAACTAAACACAAACCCAAAAAATCCTGTACGACTTTAAAGAAAGAATAATTAAATCCTGAAAAATCAAACAGCTTTCAAGGTAGTTTAACAAAGACCTTACCAACTTTGTAAGGATTTAGACTAAACAGATTTCAATCTGGCCCTTCCTGAAAATCCAGCTTTCCAGATCAGCAAACATCATAAGATTACAAGGAAATGAACCAATAATAAAAAGGTGAAACATGTCAAAGAACCCAGCAGGCAGTTCTGAGATGATATTTAACTAACCTCTCTCCAAGAGGAAATGAGACAGATAAAGTGATACATGAACCTATAGCTGTTACCATATATCATGAGTCTGACAAATTCAAATCTCTCGGTTTTCACAGGCATCGCTGTAGTTAAAATTCTAGAGAACTCAGTAATTTACTCCTTCTCAGATGCTCAATTTTGACTTTCCATGATAAATCGTAAAGGTATAAAGCCTGATTAGTACGGTTCTGTCCGTGTCAGACAACCCAAAATAACTGCCTTAAGACTTGATCTGCCCAATTCTGTACAACGTCAGCCTCCTTACTGTGCTTCAGCATTAACATACCAACGTACTGGTTTTGGGACACCAGCACGCCAGTTTTCACCAACGTTTGAAATGCAACTTGGAAACAGTTACAAAGCTACACAGAAAATCCCTGCTTAG